>NW_027478096.1:0-30294 GCF_051020955.1 Megalopta genalis | reverse complement strand
GCCTTCTACTTCGCATTGATTGGATCCTAAATCACGTGTTTTGCATGGATTTGAAGCTAAGCCTTCTACATCGTATTGATTTGAAGCTAAATCATGCATTTCGCAAGTATTTGAAGCCGAACCATTAGATTCGCATGGATTTGAAGCTAAGCCTTCTACTTCGCACTGATTTGAAGTTGAATCATGTGTTTCGCGTGGATTTGGAGCTAACTCGTTTGCTTCGAATGCAGTTGAAGCTGAATCATGTATATCACAAGTATTTGCAGCTAAATTGATTCGCATGGATTTGAAGCTAAGCCTTCTACTTGGCATTGAATTGAAGCTAAATCGTGTGTTTTTCATGGATTTGAAGCTAACCCGTTTGTTTCTCCTGTATTTGAAGCTGTATCATTTATATCGCAAGTATTTTAAGCTAAACCATTTGTTTCGCATGGATTTGGAGCTAAGCCTTCTACTTCGCATTGATTTGATGCTAAATCATTTGTTTCGCATGGATTTGAAGCTAAACCTTCTACATCGCATTGATTTGAAGCTAAATCATGTGTTTCGCGTTGAGTTGAAGGTAACTCGTTCGTTTCGCCTGCAGTTGAATCTAGATCACTTATATCACAAGTTTTTGAAGCATAACCATTTGTTCCGCACGGATTTGAAGCTACGCCTTCTACTTCGCATTGATTTGAAGCTAAATCATTTGTTTCGCTTGGATTTGAAGCTAACACGTTTGTTTCATATGCAGTTGAAGCTAAATCATGTATTTCACAAGAATTTGATGCCGGACTATTAGATTCGCATCGATTTGAAGCTGAGCCTTCTACTTCGCACTGATTGAAGCTAAATCATGTGTCTCGCGTGGAATTGAAGCTACATCGTTTGTTCCTCCAGATTTTGAAGCTATATCACTCATATCGCAAGTATTTGAAGCTAAATCATGTGCGTCCCATGGATTTGAAGCTGAACTTGCTACATCGCATTGATTTGAAGCTAAATCTTGTCTATCGCATGGATTTGCGGCTAAACCCTCTACATCGCATTGATTTGCAACTAAATCATGTGTTTCGCATGGATCTGAAGCTAACTCGTTTGTTTCGCCTGCATTTGAAGCTATATCACTTATATTCGCAAGTATTTGATGCTAAATCATTCGTTTCGCATGGATTTGATGCTAAGCCTTTTACTTCGCATTGATTTGAAGCTAAATCATGTGTTTCCCTTGGATTTGAAGCTGTATCGTTTTTTACGCATGCAGTTGAAACTATATCATTTATATCGCAAGTATCTGAAGCTAAATCATTTGTTTCTGATGGATTTGAAGCTAAACCTTATACATCCCATGGATTTGAAGCTAAATCATGTGTTTGGCATGGATTTGAAGCTAAACCTTCTACATCGCATTGATTTGCATCTGAATCATGAGTTTCGCATGGATTTGAAGCTAACTCGTTTGTGTCGAATGCAGTTGAAGCTAAATCATGTATATCACAAGTATTTGTAGCTAAACCATTTGTTTCGCATGGATTTGAAGCTAAGTCTTCTACTTCGCATTGATTGGATCCTAAATCACGTGTTTTGCATGGATTTGAAGCTAAGCCTTCTACTTCGCACCGATTTGAAATTAGATCATGTGTTTCGCGTGGATTTGGAGCTAACTCGTATGTTTCGAATGCAGTTGAAGCTAAATCATGTCTTTCACAAGTATTTGAAGATGAACCATTTGAATCGCATGGCTTTGAACCTGAGCCTTCTATTTCACACTGATTTGAACCTAAATAATATGATTCGCATTGATTTGAAGCTAAACCTTCTACATCCCATGGATTTGAAGTTAAATCATGTGTTTCGCATGGATTTGAAGCTAAACCTGCTACTTCGCATTGATTTGAAGCTAAAATATGTGTTTCGCATGGATTTGAAGGTAACTCGTTGTTTCGCATGCAGTTGAAGCTAAATCATGCATTTCACAAGTATTTGAAGCTACACCATTTGTATCGCATGGATTTGAAGCTCTGCCTTCTACTTCGCATTGATTTGACGCTAAATATTGTGTTTCGAATGGATTTGAAGCTAACTCGTTTGTTTCGCATGCAGTTAAAACTAAATCATGTATATCACAATTATTTGCAGCTAAACAATTGATTCGCATGGATTTGAAGCTAAATCATGTGTTTGGCGTGGATTCGAATGTAACTCATTTGTTTCGCATGCAGTTAAAGCTATATCACCTATATCCCAAGTGTAGGAAGCTCAATCATTTGTTTCGCATGGATTTGAAGCTAAGCCTCCTACTTGGCATTGAATTGAATCTAAATCGCGTGTTTGCATGGATTTGAAGCTAACTCGTTTGTTTCTCCTGTATTTGAAGCTGTATCATTTATATCGCACGTATTTGAAGCTAATCCGTTTGTTTCGCATGGATTTGAAGCTAAGCCTTCTACTTCGCATTGATTGGATCCTAAATCACGTGTTTTGCATGGATTTGAAGCTAAGCCTTCTACTTGGCATTGAATTGAAGCTAAATCGTGTGTTTTGCATAGATTTGAAGCTAACTCGTTTGTTTCTCCTGTATTTGAAGCTGTATCATTTATATCGCAAGTATTTGAAGCTAAACAATTTGTATCGCATGGATTTGAAGCTAAGCCTTCTACTTCGCATTGATTGGATCCTAAATCACGTGTTTTACATGGATTTGAATCTAAGCCTTCTACATAGCATTGATTTGCAGCTGAATCATGTGTTTCGCATGGATTTGAAGCTAACTCGTTCGATTCTCCTGCATTTGAAACTATATCACATATATCGCAAGTATTTGAAGCTAAATCATGTGTTTCGCTTGGATTTGAAGCTAAACCTTCTTAATCGCATTGATTTGAAGCTAATTTATGTGTTTCGCTTGGATTTGAATGTAACTCATTTGTTTCGCATGCAGTTGAAGCTATATCACCTATATCCCAAGTGTAGGGAGCTCAATCATTTGTTTCGCATGGATTTGAAGCTAAACCTGCTACCTCGCATTGATTTGAAGCTAAATTATGTGTTTCGCGTGGATTTGAATGTAACTCATTTGTTTCGCATGCAGTTGAAGCTATATCACCTATATCCCAAGTGTAGGAAGCTCAATCATTTGTTTCGCATGCAGTTTAAGCCAAATCATATCTTTCACAAGTATTTGAAGCCGAACCATTAGATTCGCATGGATTTGAAGCTAAGCCTTCTACTTGGCATTGAATTGAATCTAAATCGTGTGTTTGCATGGATTTGAAGCTAACTCGTTTGTTTCTCCTGTATTTGAAGCTGTATCATTTATATCGCACGTATTGGAAGCTAATCCGTTTGTTTCGCATGGATTTGAAGCTAAGCCTTCTACTTCTCATTGATTGGATCCTAAATCACGTGTTTTGCATGGATTTGAAGCTAAGCCTTCTACATCGTATTGATTTGATGCCAAATCATGCATTTCGCAAGTATTTGAAGCCGAACCATTAGATTCGCATGGATTTGAAGCTAAGCCTTCTACTTCGCACTGATTTGAAGCTTAATCATGTGTTTCGCGTGGATTCGGAGCTAACTCGTTTGCTTCGAATGCAGTTGAAGCTAAATCATGTATATCACAAGTATTTGAAGCTAAACCATTTGGTATCGCATGGATTTGAAGCTCTGCCTTCTACTTCGCATTGATTTGACGCTAAATATTGTGTTTCGAATGGATTTGAAGCTAACTCGTTTGTTTCGCATGCAGTTAAAACTAAATCATGTATATCACAAGTATTTGCAGCTAAACAATTGATTCGCATGGATTTGAAGCTAAATCATGTGTTTGGCGTGGATTCGAATGTAACTCATTTGTTTCGCATGCAGTTGAAGCTATATCACCTATATCCCAAGTGTAGGAAGCTCAATCATTTGTTTCGCATGGATTTGAAGCTAAGCCTCCTACTTGGCATTGAATTGAATCTAAATCGCGTGTTTGCATGGATTTGAAGCTAACTCGTTTGTTTCTCCTGTATTTGAAGCTGTATCATTTATATCGCACGTATTTGAAGCTAATCCGTTTGTTTCGCATGGATTTGAAGCTAAGCCTTCTACTTTCGCATTGATTGGATCCTAAATCACGTGTTTTGCATGGATTTGAAGCTAAGCCTTCTACATCGTATTGATTTGAAGCTAAATCATGCATTTCGCAAGTATTTGAAGCCGAACCATTAGATTCGCATGGATTTGAAGCTAAGCCTTCTACTTCGCACTGATTTGAAGTTAAATCATGTGTTTCGCCTGGATTTGGAGCTAACTCGTTTGCTTCGAATGCAGTTGAAGCTAAATCATGTATATCACAAGTATTTGAAGCTACACCATTTGTATCGCATGGTTTTGAAGTTCTGCCTTCTACTTCGCATTGATTTGACGCTAAATATTGTGTTTCGAATGGATTTGAAGCTAACTCGTTTGTTTCGCATGCAGTTAAAACTAAATCATGTATATCACAATTATTTGCAGCTAAACAATTGATTCGCATGGATTTGAAGCTAAATCATGTGTTTGGCGTGGATTCGAATGTAACTCATTTGTTTCGCATGCAGTTGAAGCTATATCACCTATATCCCAAGTGTAGGAAGCTCAATCATTTGTTTCGCATGGATTTGAAGCTAAGCCTCCTACTTGGCATTGAATTGAATCTAAATCGCGTGTTTGCATGGATTTGAAGCTAACTCGTTTGTTTCTCCTGTATTTGAAGCTGTATCATTTATATCGCACGTATTTGAAGCTAATCCGTTTGTTTCGCATGGATTTGAAGCTAAGCCTTCTACTTCGCATTGATTGGATCCTAAATCACGTGTTTTGCATGGATTTGAAGCTAAGCCTTCTACATCGTATTGATTTGAAGCTAAATCATGCATTTCGCAAGTATTTGAAGCCGAACCATTAGATTCGCATGGATTTGAAGCTAAGCCTTCTACTTCGCACTGATTTGAAGTTAAATCATGTGTTTCGCCTGGATTTGGAGCTAACTCGTTTGCTTCGAATGCAGTTAAAGCTAAATCATGTATATCACAAGTATTTGAAGCTACACCATTTGTATCGCATGGATTTGAAGCTCTGCCTTCTACTTCGCATTGATTTGACGCTAAATATTGTGTTTCGAATGGATTTGAAGCTAACTCGTTTGTTTCGCATGCAGTTAAAACTAAATCATGTATATCACAAGTATTTGCAGCTAAACAATTGATTCGCATGGATTTGAACCTAAGCCTTCTACTTGGCATTGAATTGAAGCTAAATCGTGTGTTTTGCATGGATTTGAAGCTAACTCGTTCGTTTCTCCTGTATTTGAAGCTGTATCATTTATATCGCAAGTATTTGAAGCTAAACCATTTGTATCGCATGGATTTGAAGCTAAGCCTTCTACATCGCATTCATTTGAAGCTAAATCATGTGTTTCGCGTGGATTTGAAGGTAACTCGTTTGTTTCGCATGCATTTGAAGCTAAATCATGTCTTTCACAAGTATTTGAAGATGAACCATTTGAATCGCATGGCTTTGAACCTGAGCCTTCTACTTCGCACTGATTTGCACCTAAATAATGTGTTTCGCATGGATTTGATGCTAAACCTTCTACATCCCATGGATTTGAAGCAAAATCACGTGTTTGGCATGGATTTGAAGGTTACTCGTTTTTTCGCATGCAGTTGAAGCTAAATCATGCATTTCACAAGTATTTGAAGCCAAACCATTAGATTCGGATGGATTTGAAGCTAGGCCTTCTACTTCGCACTGATTTGAAGCTTAATCATGTGTTTCGCGTGGATTCGGAGCTAACTCGTTTGCTTCGAATGCAGTTGAAGCTAAATCATGTATATCACAAGTATTTGAAGCTAAACCATTTGGTATCGCATGGATTTGAAGCTCTGCCTTCTACTTCGCATTGATTTGACGCTAAATATTGTGTTTCGAATGGATTTGAAGCTAACTCGTTTGTTTCGCATGCAGTTGAAACTAAATCATGTATATCACAAGTATTTGCACCTAAACAATTGATTCGCCTGGATTTGAAGCTAAGCCTTCTACTTGGCATTGAATTGAAGCTAAATCGTGTGTTTTGCATGGATTTGAAGCTAGCTCGTTTGTTTCTCCTGTATTTGAAGCTATATCATTTATGTCGCAAGTATTTGAAGCTAAAGCATTTGTTTCGCATGCATTTGAAGCTAAGCCTTCAACTTCGCATTGATTCGATCCTAAATCACGTGTTTTGCATGGATTTGAAACTAAGCCTTCTACATCGCATTGATTTGCAGCAGAATCATGTGTTTCGCATGGATTTGAAGCTAACTCTTTCGTTTCTCCTGCATTTGAAACTATATCACTTATATCGCAAGTATTGGAAGCAAAATCATGTGTTTCGCTTGGATTTGAAGCTAAACCTTCTACATCGCATTGATTTGAAGCTAAATTATGTGTTTCGCTTTGATTTGAATGTAACTTATTTGTTTCGCATGCAGTTGAAGCTATATCACCTATATCCCAAGTGTAGGAAGCTCAATCATTCCGCATGGATTTCAAGCTAAACCTGCTACTTCGCATTGATTTGAAGCTAAATTATGTGTTTCGCGTGGATTTGAAGGTAACTCGTTGTTTCGCATGCAGTTGAAGCTAATTCATGCATTTCACAAGTATTTGAAGCCGAACCATTAGATTCGCATGGATTTGAAGCTAAGCCTTCTACTTCGCACTGATTTGAAGTTAAATCATGTGTTTCGCGTGGATTTGGAGCTAACTCGTTTGCTTCGAATGCAGTTGAAGCTAAATCATGTATATCACAAGTATTTGCAGCTAAACAATTGATTCGCATGGATTTGAAGCTAAGCCTTCTACTTCGCATTGATTGGATCCTAAATCACGTGGTTTGCATGGATTTGAAGCTAAGCCTTCCACATCGCATTGATTTGAAGCTAAATCATGTGTTTCGCGTGGATTTGAAGGTAACTTGTTTGTTTCGCATGCAGTTGAAGCTAAATCATGTCTTTCACAAGTATTTGAAGATGAACCAATTGAATCGCATGGCTTTGAACCTGAGCCTTCTGCTTGGCACTGATTTGCACCTAAATAATGTGTTTCGCATGCAGTTGAAACTAAATCATGTATATCACAAGTATTTGCAGCTAAACAATTGATTCGCATGGATTTGAAGCTAAGCCTTCTACTTGGCATTGAATTGAATCTAAATCGCGTGTTTGCATGGATTTGAAGCTAACTCGTTTGTTTCTCCTGTATTTGAAGCTGTATCATTTATATCGCACGTATTTGAAGCTAATCCGTTTGTTTCGCATGGATTTGAAGCTAAGCCTTCTACTTCGCATTGATTGGATCCTAAATCACGTGTTTTGCATGGATTTGAAGCTAAGCCTTCTACATCGTATTGATTTGAAGCTAAATCATGTATTTCGCAAGTATTTGAAGCCGAACCATTAGATTCGCATGGATTTGAAGCTAAGCCTTCTACTTCGCACTGATTTGAAGTTAAATCATGTGTTTCGCCTGGATTTGGAGCTAACTCGTTTGCTTCGAATGCAGTTGAAGCTAAATCATGTATATCACAAGTATTTGATGCTACACCATTTGTATCGCATGGATTTGAAGCTCTGCCTTCTACTTCGCATTGATTTGAAGCTAAATTATGTGTTTCGCGTGGATTTGAAGGTAACTCGTTTGTTTCGCATGCAGTTGAAGCTATATCACCTATATCCCAAGTGTAGGAAGCTCAATCATTTGTTTCGCATGGATTTGAAGATAAACCTGCTACTTCGCATTGATTTGAAGCTAAATTATGTGTTTTGCGTGGATTTGAAGGTAACTCGTTGTTTCGCATGCCGTTGAAGCTAAATCATGCATTTCACAAGTATTTGAAGCCGAACCATTAGATTCGCATGGATTTGAAGCTAAGCCTTCTACTTCGCACTGATTTGAAGTTAAATCATGTGTTTCGCGTGGATTTGGAGCTAACTCGTTTACTTCGAATGTAGTTGAAGCTAAATCATGTATATCACAAGTATTTGAAGCTAAACCATTTGTATCGCATGTATTTGAAGCTAAGCCTTCTACTTGGCATTGAATTGAAGCTAAATCGTGTGTTTTGCATGGCTGTGAAGCCAACTCGTTTGTTTCTCCTGTATTTGAAGCTGTATCATTTATATCGCACGTATTTGAAGCTAATCCATTTGATTCGCATGGATTTGAAGCTAGGCCTTCTACTTTGCATTGATTGGAAGCTAAATCACGTGTTTTGAATGGATTTGAAGCTGAACCATTTGATTCGCATGCATTTGAAGCTAAGCCTTCTACTTCGCACTGATTTCAAGCAAAATCATGTGTTTCGCATGGACTTAAAGCTAAGCCATCTACTTCGCAGTGATTATAAGCTAAATCATGTGTTTCGAATGGATTTGAAGCTCACTCGTTCGTTTCGCCTGCATTTGAATCTATATCACTTATATTGCAAGTATTTGAAGCTAAATCATGTGATTCGCATGGATTTGTAGCTAAACCTGCTACTTCGCATTGATTTGAAGCTAAATCATGTGTTTCGCGTGGATTCGGAGCTAAAGCGTTTGCTTCGAATGCAGTTGAAACTAAATCATGTATATCACAAGTATTTGCAGGTAAACAATTGATTCGCTTGGATTTGAAGCTAAGCCTTCTACTTGGCATTCAATTGAAGCTAAATCGTGTGTTTTGCATGGATTTGAAGCTAACTCGTTTGTTTCTCCTGTATTTCAAGCTGTATCATTTATACCGCAAGTAATTGAAGCTAAACCATTTGTTTCGCATTGATTTGAAGCTGAGCCTTCTACTTCGCATTGATTGGATCCTGAATCACGTGTTTTGCATGGATTGGAATGCAACTCATTTGTTTCGCATGCAGTTGAAGCTATATCATCTATATCCCAAGTGTAGGAAGCACAATCATTTGTTTCGCATGGATTTGAAGCTAAGCCTCCTACTTGGCATTGAATTGAATCTAAATCGCGTGTTTGCATGGATTTGAAGCTAACTCGTTTGTTTCTCCTGTATTTGAAGCTGTATCATTTATATCGCACGTATTTGAAGCTAATCCGTTTGTTTCGCATGGATTTGAAGCTAAGCCTTCTACTTCGCATTGATTGGATCCTAAATCACGTGTTTTGCATGGATTTGAAGCTAAGCCTTCTACATCGTAGTGATTTGAAGCTAAATCATGCATTTCGCAAGTATTTGAAGCCGAACCATTAGATTCGCATGGATTTGAAGCTAAGCCTTCTACTTCGCACTGATTTGAAGTTAAATCATGTGTTTCGCCTGGATTTGGAGCTAACTCGTTTGCTTCGAACGCAGTTGAAGCTAAATCATGTATATCACAAGTATTTGAAGCTACACCATTTGTATCGCATGGATTTGAAGCTCTGCCTTCTACTTCGCATTGATTTGACGCTAAATATTGTGTTTCGAATGGATTTGAAGCTAACTCGTTTGTTTCGCATGCAGTTAAAACTAAATCATGTATATCACAAGTATTTGCAGCTAAACAATTGATTCGCATGGATTTGAACCTAAGCCTTCTACTTGGCATTGAATTGAAGCTAAATCGTGTGTTTTGCATGGATTTGAAGCTAACTCGTTCGTTTCTCCTGTATTTGAAGCTGTATCATTTATATCGCAAGTATTTGAAGCTAAACCATTTGTATCGCATGGATTTGAAGCTAAGCCTTCTACATCGCATTCATTTGAAGCTAAATCATGTGTTTCGCGTGGATTTGAAGGTAACTCGTTTGTTTCGCATGCATTTGAAGCTAAATCATGTCTTTCACAAGTATTTGAAGATGAACCATTTGAATCGCATGGCTTTGAACCTGAGCCTTCTACTTCGCACTGATTTGCACCTAAATAATGTGTTTCGCATGGATTTGATGTTAAACCTTCTACATCCCATGGATTTGAAGCAAAATCACGTGTTTGGCATGGATTTGAAGGTTACTCGTTTTTTCGCATGCAGTTGAAGCTAAATCATGCATTTCACAAGTATTTGAAGCCAAACCATTAGATTCGGATGGATTTGAAGCTAGGCCTTCTACTTCGCACTGATTTGAAGCTTAATCATGTGTTTCGCGTGGATTCGGAGCTAACTCGTTTGCTTCGAATGCAGTTGAAGCTAAATCATGTATATCACAAGTATTTGCACCTAAACAATTGATTCGCATGGATTTGAAGCTAAACCTTCTACATCCCATGGATTTGAAGCTAAATCATGTGTTTCGCATGGATTTGAAGCTAACTCGTTTGTTTCGCATGCATTTGAAGCTGTATCCCTCATATTCGCAAGTATTTGAAGCTAAATCATTTGTTTCGCATTGATTTGAAGCTAAACCTTCTACATCCCATGGATTTGAAGCTAAATCATGTGTTTCGCATTGATTTGAATCTAACTCGTTTGTATCGCCTGCGTTTGAAGCTCTTTCATTTATACTGCAAGTATTTGAAGCTAAGCCTTCTAATTCGCACTCTTTTGAAGCTAAATAATGTATTTCGCGTGGATTAGAAGTTAACTCGTCTGTTTCGAATTTAGCTGAAGCTAAATCATGTATATCACAAGTATTTGAAGCTAAACGATTTGTATCGCATGGATTTGAAGATAAGCCTTCTACTTCGCATTGATTTGAAGTCAAATCATGTGTTCAGCATGGATTTGACGCTAACTCTTTTGTTTCGCCTGCATTTGAAGCTATATCACTTATATCGCAAGTATTTGAAGCTAAATCATTTGTTTCGGGCGGATTTGAAGCTAAACCTTCTTCATCGCATTGATTTGAAGCTAATTCATGTGTTTCTCATGGATTTGAAGCTAAACCTTCTACATGACATTGATTTGTTGCTAAATCATGTGTTTCGCATGGATTTGAAGCTAACTCGTTTGTTTCGCATGCAGTTGAAGCTAAATCATGTATATCACAAGTATTTGTAGCTAAACCATTTGTTTCGCATGGATTTGAAGCTAAGACTTCTCCTTCGCATTGATTGGAAGCTAAATTTTGTGTTCTACATGGATTTGAAGTTAACTCGTTTGATTCGCCTGCATTTGAAGTTCTTTTATTTATGCTGCAAGTATTTGGAGCTACATCATTCGTTTCGCATGGATTTGAAGCTAAGACTTCTAATTCGCATTGTCTTGAAGCTAAATAATGTATTTCGCGTGGATTCGAAGCTAACTCGTATGTTCCGCATGCAGTTGAAGCTAAATCATGTTTATGACAAGTATTTGAATCTAAACCATTTGTTTCGAAAATATATGAAGCTAACCCATGTTTTTGTCATGAACTTGAAGCTAAATCATGTGTTTCATATGGATTTGAAGCTATCTCGTTTGTTTCGCCTGCAGTTGAAGCTAAATCATGTATATCATAAGTATCTGCTGCTAAACAATTTGTTTCGCATGTATTTGATGCTAAACCATGTGCTCCGCATGAATTTGAAGATAAATCATGTGTTTCGCATGCATTTGAAGCTTAATTATGTGTTTTGCATGGATTTGAAACTAACACATGTGTTTCGCAAGCAGTTGAAGCTAAATCATGTACATCACAAGTATTTGAAGCTAAATCATTTGTTCCGCCTGGATTTGAAGCAAAGCCTTCTACTTCGCATTGATTTGTAGCTAAATCATGGTTTTCGCATTAATTTGAAGCTAACTCGTTTGTTTCGCCTGCATTTGAAGCTGTATCACTTATATCGCAAGTATTTGAAGCTAAATCAATCGTTTCGCATGGATTTGAAGCTAAGCCTTCTAATTGGCACTGTTTTGAATCTAAATAATGTATTTCGCGTGGATTAGAAGCTAACTCGTCTGTTTCGAATGCAGCTGAAGCTAAATCATGTATATCACAAGTATTTGAAGCTAATCCATTTGATCCTCCTGGATTTGAAGCAAAGCCTTCTAATTCGCGTTGATTTGAAGCTAAATCATGTGTTTCGCATGGATTTGAAGCTCACTCGTTCGTTTCGCCTGCATTTGAAACTATATCACTTATATTGCAAGTATTTGAAGCTAAATCATGTGTTTCGCATGGATTTGTAGCTAAACCTGCTACTTCGCATTGATTTGAAGCTAAATCATGTGTTTCGCGTGGATTCGGAGCTAAAGCGTTTGCTTCGAATGCAGTTGAAACTAAATCATGTATATCACAAGTATTTGCAGCTAAACAATTGATTCGCTTGGATTTGAAGCTAAGCCTTCTACTTGGCATTGAATTGAAGCTAAATCGTGTGTTTTGCATGGATTTGAAGCTAACTCGTTTGTTTCTCCTGTATTTCAAGCTGTATCATTTATACCGCAAGTAATTGAAGCTAAACCATTTGTTTCGCATTGATTTGAAGCTGAGCCTTCTACTTCGCATTGATTGGATCCTGAATCACGTGTTTTGCATGGATTGGAATGTAACTCATTTGTTTCGCATGCAGTTGAAGCTATATCATCTATATCCCAAGTGTAGGAAGCTCAATCATTTGTTTCGCATGGATTTGAAGCTAAACCTGCTCCTTCGCATTGATTTGAAGCTAAATTATGTGTTTCGTTTGGATTTGAATGTAACTCATATGTTTCGCATGCAGTTGAAGCTATATCACCTATATCCCAAGTGTAGGAAGCTCAATCATTTGTTTCGCATGGATTTGAAGATAAACCTGCTACTTCGCATTGATTTGAAGCTAAATTATGTGTTTCGCGTGGATTTGAAGGTAACTCGTTGTTTCGCATGCCGTTGAAGCTAAATCATGCATTTCACAAGTATTTGAAGCCGAACCATTAGATTCGCATGGATTTGAAGCTAAGCCGTCTACTTCGCACTGATTTGAAGTTAAATCATGTGTTTCGCGTGGATTTGGAGCTCACTCGTTTGCTTCGAATGCAGTTGAAGCTAAATCATGTATATCACAAGTATTTGAAGCTAAACCATTTGTATCGCATGGATTTGAAGCTCTGCCTTCTACTTCTCATTGATTTGACGCTAAATATTGTGTTTCGAATGGAATTGAAGCTAACTCGTTTGTTTAGCATGCAGTTGAAACTAAATCATGTATATCACAAGTATTTGCAGCTAAACAATTCATTCGCATGGATTTGATGCTAAGCCTTCTACTTGGCATTAAATTGAAGCTAAATCGTCTGTTTTGCATGGATTTGAAGCTAACTCGTTTGTTTCTCCTGTATTTGAAGCTATATCATTTATATCGCAAGTATTTGAAGCTAAAGCATTTGTTTCGCATGGATTTGAAGCTAAACCTTCTACATCGCATTGATTTGCAGCTGAACCATGTGTTTCGCATGGATTTGAAGCTAAACCTGCTACTTCGCATTGATTTGAAGCAAAATCATGTGTTTCGCGTGGATTCGGAGCTAACGCGTTTGCTTCGAATGCAGTTGAAGCTAAATCATGTATATCACAAGTGTTTGAAGCTAAACCATTTGTTTCGCATGGATTTGAAGCTCTGCCTTCTACTTCGCATTGATTTGACGCTAAATATTGTGTTTCGAATGGATTTGAAGCTAACTCGTTTTGTTTCGCATGCAGTTGAAACTAAATCATGTATATCACAAGTATTTGCAGCTAAACAATTGATTCGCTTGGATTTGAAGCTAAGCCTTCTACTTGGCATTGAATTGAAGCTAAATCGTGTGTTTTGCATGGATTTGAAGGTAACTCGTTGTTTCGCATGCCGTTGAAGCTAAATCATGCATTTCACAAGTATTTGAAGCCGAACCATTAGATTCGCATGGATTTGAAGCTAAACCTTCTACATCCCATGGATTTGAAGCTGAATCATGTGTTTGGCATGGATTTGAAGCTAAACCTTCTACATCGCATTGATTTGCAGCTGAATCATGTGTTTCGAATGGATTTGAAGCTCACTCGTTCGTTTCGCCTGCATTTGAAACAATATGACTTATATTGCAAATATTGGAAGCTAAATCATGTGTTTCGCATGGATTTGAAGCTAAACCTGCTACTTCGCATTGATTTGAAGCTAAATTATGTGTTTCGCGTGGATTTGAAGGTAACTCGTTTGTTTCGCATGCAGTTGAAGCTATATCACCTATATCCCAAGTGTAGGAAGCTCAATCATTTGTTTCGCATGGATTTGAAGATAAACCTGCTACTTCGCATTGATTTGAAGCTAAATTATGTGTTTTGCGTGGATTTGAAGGTAACTCGTTGTTTCGCATGCCGTTGAAGCTAAATCATGCATTTCACAAGTATTTGAAGCCGAACCATTAGATTCGCATGGATTTGAAGCTAAGCCTTCTACTTCGCACTGATTTGAAGTTAAATCATGTGTTTCGCGTGGATTTGGAGCTAACTCGTTTACTTCGAATGTAGTTGAAGCTAAATCATGTATATCACAAGTATTTGAAGCTAAACCATTTGTATCGCATGTATTTGAAGCTAAGCCTTCTACTTGGCATTGAATTGAAGCTAAATCGTGTGTTTTGCATGGCTGTGAAGCCAACTCGTTTGTTTCTCCTGTATTTGAAGCTGTATCATTTATATCGCACGTATTTGAAGCTAATCCATTTGATTCGCATGGATTTGAAGCTAGGCCTTCTACTTTGCATTGATTGGAAGCTAAATCACGTGTTTTGAATGGATTTGAAGCTGAACCATTTGATTCGCATGCATTTGAAGCTAAGCCTTCTACTTCGCACTGATTTCAAGCAAAATCATGTGTTTCGCATGGACTTAAAGCTAAGCCATCTACTTCGCAGTGATTATAAGCTAAATCATGTGTTTCGAATGGATTTGAAGCTCACTCGTTCGTTTCGCCTGCATTTGAATCTATATCACTTATATTGCAAGTATTTGAAGCTAAATCATGTGATTCGCATGGATTTGTAGCTAAACCTGCTACTTCGCATTGATTTGAAGCTAAATCATGTGTTTCGCGTGGATTCGGAGCTAAAGCGTTTGCTTCGAATGCAGTTGAAACTAAATCATGTATATCACAAGTATTTGCAGCTAAACAATTGATTCGCTTGGATTTGAAGCTAAGCCTTCTACTTGGCATTCAATTGAAGCTAAATCGTGTGTTTTGCATGGATTTGAAGCTAACTCGTTTGTTTCTCCTGTATTTCAAGCTGTATCATTTATACCGCAAGTAATTGAAGCTAAACCATTTGTTTCGCATTGATTTGAAGCTGAGCCTTCTACTTCGCATTGATTGGATCCTGAATCACGTGTTTTGCATGGATTGGAATGCAACTCATTTGTTTCGCATGCAGTTGAAGCTATATCATCTATATCCCAAGTGTAGGAAGCACAATCATTTGTTTCGCATGGATTTGAAGCTAAACCTGCTCCTTCGCATTGATTTGAAGCTAAATTATGTGTTTCGTTTGGATTTGAATGTAACTCATTTGTTTCGCATGCAGTTGAAGCTAAATCATGTATATCACAAGTATTTGAAGCTAAACCATTTGTATCGCATGGATTTGAAGCTCTGCCTTCTACTTCTCATTGATTTGACGCTAAATATTGTGTTTCGTATGGAATTGAAGCTAACTCGTTTGTTTAGCATGCAGTTGAAACTAAATCATGTATATCACAAGTATTTGCAGCTAAACAATTCATTCGCATGGATTTGAAGCTAAGCCTTCTACTTGGCATTGAATTGAAGCTAAATCGTGTGTTTTGCATGGATTTGAAGCTAACTTGTTTGTTTCTCCTATATTTGAAGCTATATCATTTATATCGCAAGTATTTGAAGCTAAAGCATTTGTTTCGCATGGATTTGAAGCTAAACCTTCTACATCGCATTGATTTGCAGCTGAACCATGTGTTTCGCATGGATTTGAAGCTAAACCTGCTACTTCGCATTGATTTGAAGCAAAATCATGTGTTTCGCGTGGATTCGGAGCTAACGCGTTTGCTTCGAATGCAGTTGAAGCTAAATCATGTATATCACAAGTGTTTGAAGCTAAACCATTTGTATCGCATGGATTTGAAGCTCTGCCTTCTACTTCGCATTGATTTGACGCTAAATATTGTGTTTCGAATGGATTTGAAGCTAACTCGTTTTGTTTCGCATGCAGTTGAAACTAAATCATGTATATCACAAGTATTTGCAGCTAAACAATTGATTCGCTTGGATTTGAAGCTAAGCCTTCTACTTGGCATTGAATTGAAGCTAAATCGTGTGTTTTGCATGGATTTGAAGGTAACTCGTTGTTTCGCATGCCGTTGAAGCTAAATCATGCATTTCACAAGTATTTGAAGCCGAATCATTAGATTCGCATGGATTTGAAGCTAAACCTTCTACATCCCATGGATTTGAAGCTGAATCATGTGTTTGGCATGGATTTGAAGCTAAACCTTCTACTTCGCATTGATTTGCAGCTGAATCATGTGTTTCGAATGGATTTGAAGCTCACTCGTTCGTTTCGCCTGCATTTGAAACAATATGACTTATATTGCAAATATTGGAAGCTAAATCATGTGTTTCGCATGGATTTGAAGCTAAACCTGCTACTTCGCACTGATTTGAAGTTAAATCATGTGTTTCGCGTGGATTTGAAGCTAACTCGTTTGCTTCGAATGTAGTTGAAGCTAAATCATGTATATCACATGTATTTGAAGCTAAACCATTTGTATCGCATGGATTTGAAGCTAAGCCTTCTACTTGGCATTGAATTGAAGCTAAATCGTGTGTTTTGCATGGCTTTGAAGCCAACTCGTTTGTTTCTCCTGTATTTGAAGCTGTATCATTTATATCGCACGTATTTGAAGCTAATCCATTTGTTTCGCATGGATTTGAAGCTAAGCCTTCTACTTCGCATTGATTGGATCCTAAATCACGTGTTTTGCATGGATTTGAAGCTAAACCTTCTACATTGCATTGATTTGCAGCTGAATCATGTGTTTCGCATGGATTTGAAGCTAACTCTTTCGTTTCTCCTGCATTTGAAACTATATCACTTATATCGCAAGTATTGGAAGCTAAATCATGTGTTTCGCTTGGATTTGAAGCTAAACCTTCTACATCGCATTGATTTGAAGCTAAATTATGTGTTTCGTTTGGATTTGAGTGTAACTCATTTGTTTCGCATGCAGTTGAAGCTATATCACCTATATCCCAAGTGTAGGAAGCTCAATCATTTGTTTCGCATGGATTTGAAGATAAACCTGCTACTTCGCATTGATTTGAAGCTAAATTATGTGTTTTGCGTGGATTTGAAGGTAACTCGTTGTTTCGCATGCCGTTGAAGCTAAATCATGCATTTCACAAGTATTTGAAGCCGAACCATTAGATTCGCATGGATTTGAAGCTAAGCCTTCTACTTCGCACTGATTTGAAGTTAAATCATGTGTTTCGCGTGGATTTGGAGCTCACTCGTTTGCTTCGAATGCAGTTGAAGCTAAATCATGTATATCACAAGTATTTGAAGCTAAACCATTTGTATCGCATGGATTTGAAGCTCTGCCTTCTACTTCTCATTGATTTGACGCTAAATATTGTGTTTCGAATGGAATTGAAGCTAACTCGTTTGTTTAGCATGCAGTTGAAACTAAATCATGTATATCACAAGTATTTGCAGCTAAACAATTCATTCGCATGGATTTGAAGCTAAGCCTTCTACTTGGCATTGAATTGAAGCTAAATCGTCTGTTTTGCATGGATTTGAAGCTAACTCGTTTGTTTCTCCTGTATTTGAAGCTATATCATTTATATCGCAAGTATTTGAAGCTAAAGCATTTGTTTCCCATGGATTTGAAGCTAAACCTTCTACATCGCATTGATTTGCAGCTGAATCACGTGTTTTGCATGGATTTGAAGTTAAGCCTTCTACATCGCATTGATTTGCAACTGAGTTATGTGTTTCGCTTGGATTTGAATGTAACTCATTTGTTTCGCATGCAGTTGAAGTTATATCATCTATATCCCAAGTATAGGAAGCTCAATCATTTGTTTCGCTTGGATTTGAAGCTAAGCCTTCTACTTGGCATTGAATTGAAGCTAAATCGTGTGTTTTGCATGGCTTTGAAGCCAACTCGTTTGTTTCTCCTGTATTTGAAGCTGTATCATTTATATCGCACGTATTTGAAGCTAATCCATTTGTTTCGCATGGATTTGAAGCTAAGCCTTCTACTTCGCATTGATTGGATCCTAAATCACGTGTTTTGCATGGATTTGAAGCTAAACCTTCTACATTGCATTGATTTGCAGCTGAATCATGTGTTTCGCATGGATTTGAAGCTAACTCTTTCGTTTCTCCTGCATTTGAAACTATATCACTTATATCGCAAGTATTGGAAGCTAAATCATGTGTTTCGCTTGGATTTGAAGCTAAACCTTCTACATCGCATTGATTTGAAGCTAAATTATGTGTTTCGTTTGGATTTGAGTGTAACTCATTTGTTTCGCATGCAGTTGAAGCTATATCACCTATATCCCAAGTGTAGGAAGCTCAATTATTTGTTTCGCATGGATTTGAAGATAAACCTGCTACTTCGCATTGATTTGAAGCTAAATTATGTGTTTTGCGTGGATTTGAAGGTAACTCGTTGTTTCGCATGCCGTTGAAGCTAAATCATGCATTTCACAAGTATTTGAAGCCGAACCATTAGATTCGCATGGATTTGAAGCTAAGCCTTCTACTTCGCACTGATTTGAAGTTAAATCATGTGTTTCGCGTGGATTTGGAGCTCACTCGTTTGCTTCGAATGCAGTTGAAGCTAAATCATGTATATCACAAGTATTTGAAGCTAAACCATTTGTATCGCATGGATTTGAAGCTCTGCCTTCTACTTCTCATTGATTTGACGCTAAATATTGTGTTTCGAATGGAATTGAAGCTAACTCGTTTGTTTAGCATGCAGTTGAAACTAAATCATGTATATCACAAGTATTTGCAGCTAAACAATTCATTCGCATGGATTTGAAGCTAAGCCTTCTACTTGGCATTGAATTGAAGCTAAATCGTCTGTTTTGCATGGATTTGAAGCTAACTCGTTTGTTTCTCCTGTATTTGAAGCTATATCATTTATATCGCAAGTATTTGAAGCTAAAGCATTTGTTTCCCATGGATTTGAAGCTAAACCTTCTACATCGCATTGATTTGCAGCTGAATCACGTGTTTTGCATGGATTTGAAGTTAAGCCTTCTACATCGCATTGATTTGCAACTGAGTTATGTGTTTCGCTTGGATTTGAATGTAACTCATTTGTTTCGCATGCAGTTGAAGTTATATCATCTATATCCCAAGTATAGGAAGCTCAATCATTTGTTTCGCTTGGATTTGAAGCTAAGCCTTCTACTTGGCATTGAATTGAAGCTAAATCGTGTGTTTTGCATGGCTTTGAAGCCAACTCGTTTGTTTCTCCTGTATTTGAAGCTGTATCATTTATATCGCACGTATTTGAAGCTAATCCATTTGTTTCGCATGGATTTGAAGCTAAGCCTTCTACTTCGCATTGATTGGATCCTAAATCACGTGTTTTGCATGGATTTGAAGCTAAACCTTCTACATTGCATTGATTTGCAGCTGAATCATGTGTTTCGCATGGATTTGAAGCTAACTCTTTCGTTTCTCCTGCATTTGAAACTATATCACTTATATCGCAAGTATTGGAAGCTAAATCATGTGTTTCGCTTGGATTTGAAGCTAAACCATTTGTTTCGCATGTATTAGAAGCTAAGCCTTCTACTTGGCATTGAATTGAAGCTAAATCGCGTGTTTTGCATGGATTTGAAGGTAACTCGTTTGTTTCGCATGCAGTTGAAGCTAAATCATGTCTTTCACAAGTATTTGAAGGTGAACCATTTGAATCGCATGGCTTTGAACCTGAACCTTCTACTTCGCACTGATTTCCACCTAAATAATGTTTCTCGCATGGATTTGAAGCTAAACCTTCTACATCCCATGGATTTGAAGCTAAATCATGTGTTTGGCATGGATTTGAAGCTAAACCTGCTACTTCGCATTGATTTGAAGCTATATTATGTGTTTCGCGTGGATTTGAAGGTAACTCGTTGTTTCGCATGCAGGTGAAGCTAAATCATGCATTCCAGAAGTATTTGAAGCCGAACCATTAGATTCGCATGGATTTGAAGCTAAGCCTTCTACTTCGCACTGATTTGAAGTCAAATCATGTGTTTCGCGTGGATTTGGAGCTAACTCGTTTGCTTCGAATGCAGTTGAAACTAAATCATGTATATCACAAGTATTTGCAGCTAAACAATTGATTCGCATGGATTTGAAGCTTCGCCTTCTACTTGGCATTGAATTGAAGCTAAATCGTGTGTTCTGCATGGATTTGAAGCTAACTCGTTTGTTTCTCCTGTATTTGAAGCTATATCATTTATGTCGCAAGTATTTGAAGCTAAAGCATTTGTTTCGCATGGATTTGAAGCTAAGCCTTCTACTTCGCATTGATTGGATCCTAAATCGCGTGTTTTGCATGGATTTGAAGCAAAGCCTTCTACATCGCATTGATTTGCAGCAGAATCATGTGTTTCGCATGGATTTGAAGCCCACTCTTTCGTTTCTCCTGCATTTGAAACTATATCACTTATATCGCAAGTATTGGAACCTAAATCATGTGTTTCGCTTGGATTTGAAGCTAAACCTTCTACATCGCATTGATTTGAAGCTAAATTATGTGTTTCGCTTGGATTTGAATGTAACTTATTTGTTTCGCATGCAGTTGAAGCTATATCACCTATATCCCAAGTGTAGGAAGCTCAATCATTTCGCATGGATTTCAAGCTAAACCTGCTACTTCGCATTGATTTGAAGCTAAATTATGTGTTTCGCGTGGATTTGAAGGTAACTCGTTGTTTCGCATGCAGTTGAAGCTAATTCATGCATTTCACAAGTATTTGAAGCTAAACCATTTGTATCGCATGGATTTGAAGCTCTGCCTTCTACTTCGCATTTATTTGACGCTAAATATTGTGTTTCGCGTGGATTTGGAGCTAACTCGTTTGCTTCGAATGCAGTTGAAGCTAAATCATGTATATCACAAGTATTTGCAGCTAAACAATTGATTCGCATGGATTTGAAGCTAAACCTTCTACATCCCATGGATTTGAAGCTAAATCATGTGTTTCGCATGGATTTGAAGCTAACTCGTTTGTTTCGCATGCATTTGAAGCTGTATCCCTCATATTCGCAAGTATTTGAAGCTAAATCATTTGTTTCGCATTGATTTGAAGCTAATCCTTCTACATCCCATGGATTTGAAGCTAAATCATGTGTTTGGCATGGATTTGAAGCTAAACCTGCTACTTCGCATTGATTTGAAGCTATATTATGTGTTTCGCGTGGATTTGAAGGTAACTCGTTGTTTCGCATGCAGGTGAAGCTAAATCATGCATTCCAGAAGTATTTGAAGCCGAACCATTAGATTCGCATGGATTTGAAGCTAAGCCTTCTACTTCGCACTGATTTGAAGTTAAATCATGTGTTTCGCGTGGATTTGGAGCTAACTCGTTTGCTTCGAATGCAGTTGAAACTAAATCATGTATATCACAAGTATTTGCAGCTAAATCAATCGTTTCGCATGGATTTGAAGCTAAGCCTTCTAATTGGCACTGTTTTGAAGTTAAATCATGTGTTTCGCGTGGATTTGGAGCTAACTCGTTTGCTTCGAATGCAGTTGAAGCTAAATCATGTATATCACAAGTATTTGCAGCTAAACAATTGATTCGCATGGATTTGAAGCTAAGCCTTCCACTTGGCATTGAATTGAAGCTAAATCGTGTGTTTTGCATGGATTTGGAGCTAACTCGTTTGTTTCTCCAGTATTTGAATCTGTATCATTTATATCGCAAGTATTTGAAGCTAAACCATTTGTTTCGCATGTATTAGAAGCTAAGCCTTCTACTTGGCATTGAATTGAAGCTAAATCGTGTGTTTTGCATGGATTTGAAGGTAACTCGTTTGTTTCGCATGCAGTTGAAGCTAAATCATGTCTTTCACAAGTATTTGAAGGTGAACCATTTGAATCGCATGGCTTTGAACCTGAACCTTCTACTTCGCACTGATTTCCACCTAAATAATGTTTCTCGCATGGATTTGAAGCTAAACCTTCTACATCCCATGGATTTGAAGCTAAATCATGTGTTTGGCATGGATTTGAAGCTAAACCTGCTACTTCGCATTGATTTGAAGCTATATTATGTGTTTCGCGTGGATTTGAAGGTAACTCGTTTGCTTCGAATGCAGTTGAAACTAAATCATGTATATCACAAGTATTTGCAGCTAAACAATTGATTCGCATGGATTTGAAGCTTCGCCTTCTACTTGGCATTGAATTGAAGCTAAATCGTGTGTTCTGCATGGATTTGAAGCTAACTCGTTTGTTTCTCCTGTATTTGAAGCTATATCATTTATGTCGCAAGTATTTGAAGCTAAAGCATTTGTTTCGCATGAATTTGAAGCTAAGCCTTCTACTTCGCATTGATTGGATCCTAAATCGCGTGTTTTGCATGGATTTGAAGCAAAGCCTTCTACATCGCATTGATTTGCAGCAGAATCATGTGTTTCGCATGGATTTGAAGCTAACTCTTTCGTTTCTCCCGCATTTGAAACTATATCACTTATATCGCAAGTATTGGATCCTAAATCATGTGTTTCGCATGGATTTGAAGCTAAACCTTCTACATCGCATTGATTTGCAGCTGAACCATGTGTTTCGCATGGATTTGAAGCTAAACCTGCTACTTCGCATTGATTTGAAGCAAAATCATGTGTTTCGCGTGGATTCGGAGCTAACGCGTTTGCTTCGAATGCAGTTGAAGCTAAATCATGTATATCACAAGTGTTTGAAGCTAAACATTTGTATCGCATGGATTTGAAGCTCTGCCTTCTACTTCGCATTGATTTGACGCTAAATATTGTGTTTCGAATGGATTTGAAGCTAACTCGTTTTGTTTCGCATGCAGTTGAAACTAAATCATGTATATCACAAGTATTTGCAGCTAAACAATTGATTCGCTTGGATTTGAAGCTAAGCCTTCTACTTGGCATTGAATTGAAGCTAAATCGGTGTTTTGCATGGATTTGAAGCTGACTCGTTTGTTTCACCTGCATTTGAAGCTATATCACTCATATCGCAAGTATTTGATGTTAAATCTGTTGTGTCGCTTGGATTTGAAGCTAACTCGTTTGTTTCGCCTGCAGTTGAAGCTAAATCATGTATATCCGAAGTATTTGGAGCTAATCCATTTGATTCGCATGGATTTGAAGCTAGGCCTTCTACTTTGCATTGATTGGAAGCTAAATCACGTGTTTTGAATGGATTTGAAGCTGAACCATTTGATTCGCATGCATTTGAAGCTAAGCCTTCTACTTCGCACTGATTTCAAGCAAAATCATGTGTTTCGCATGGACTTAAAGCTAAGCCATCTACTTCGCAGTGATTATAAGCAAAATCATGTGTTTCGCATGGATTTGAAGCTCACTCGTTCGTTTCGCCTGCATTTGAATCTATATCACTTATATTGCAAGTATTTGAAGCTAAATCATGTGATTCGCATGGATTTGTAGCTAAACCTGCTACTTCGCATTGATTTGAAGCTAAATCATGTGTTTCGCGTGGATTCGGAGCTAAAGCGTTTGCTTCGAATGCAGTTGAAACTAATCATGTATATCACAAGTATTTGCAGCTAAACAATTGATTCGCTTGGATTTGAAGCTAAGCCTTCTACTTGGCATTCAATTGAAGCTAAATCGTGTGTTTTGCATGGATTTGAAGCTAACTCGTTTGTTTCTCCTGTATTTCAAGCTGTATCATTTATACCGCAAGTAATTGAAGCTAAACCATTTGTTTCGCATTGATTTGAAGCTGAGCCTTCTACTTCGCATTGATTGGATCCTGAATCACGTGTTTTGCATGGATTGGAATGCAACTCATTTGTTTCGCATGCAGTTGAAGCTATATCATCTATATCCCAAGTGTAGGAAGCACAATCATTTGTTTCGCATGGATTTGAAGCTAAACCTGCTCCTTCGCATTGATTTTGAAGCTAAATTATGTGTTTCGTTTGGATTTGAATGTAACTCATTTGTTTCGCATGCAGTTGAAGCTAAATCATGTATATCACAAGTATTTGAAGCTAAACCATTTGTATCGCATGGATTTGAAGCTCTGCCTTCTACTTCTCATTGATTTGACGCTAAATATTGTGTTTCGTATGGAATTGAAGCTAACTCGTTTGTTTAGCATGCAGTTGAAACTAAATCATGTATATCACAAGTATTTGCAGCTAAACAATTCATTCGCATGGATTTGAAGCTAAGCCTTCTACTTGGCATTGAATTGAAGCTAAATCGTGTGTTTTGCATGGATTTGAAGCTAACTTGTTTGTTTCTCCTATATTTGAAGCTATATCATTTATATCGCAAGTATTTGAAGCTAAAGCATTTGTTTCGCATGGATTTGAAGCTAAACCTTCTACATCGCATTGATTTGCAGCTGAACCATGTGTTTCGCATGGATTTGAAGCTAAACCTGCTACTTCGCATTGATTTGAAGCAAAATCATGTGTTTCGCGTGGATTCGGAGCTAACGCGTTTGCTTCGAATGCAGTTGAAGCTAAATCATGTATATCACAAGTGTTTGAAGCTAAACCATTCGTATCGCATGGATTTGAAGCTCTGCCTTCTACTTCGCATTGATTTGACGCTAAATATTGTGTTTCGAATGGATTTGAAGCTAACTCGTTTTGTTTCGCATGCAGTTGAAACTAAATCATGTATATCACAAGTATTTGCAGCTAAACAATTGATTCGCTTGGATTTGAAGCTAAGCCTTCTACTTGGCATTGAATTGAAGCTAAATCGTGTGTTTTGCATGGATTTGAAGGTAACTCGTTGTTTCGCATGCCGTTGAAGCTAAATCATGCATTTCACAAGTATTTGAAGCCGAATCATTAGATTCGCATGGATTTGAAGCTAAACCTTCTACATCCCATGGATTTGAAGCTGAATCATGTGTTTGGCATGGATTTGAAGCTAAACCTTCTACTTCGCATTGATTTGCAGCTGAATCATGTGTTTCGAATGGATTTGAAGCTCACTCGTTCGTTTCGCCTGCATTTGAAACAATATGACTTATATTGCAAATATTGGAAGCTAAATCATGTGTTTCGCATGGATTTGAAGCTAAACCTGCTACTTCGCATTGATTTGAAGCTAAATTATGTGTTTCGCGTGGATTTGAAGGTAACTCGTTTGTTTCGCATGCAGTTTAAGCCAAATCATGTCTTTCACAAGTATTTGAAGCCGAACCATTAGATTCGCATGGATTTGAAGCTAAGCCTGCTACTTCGCACTGATTTGAAGTTAAATCATGTGTTTCGCGTGGATTTGGAGCTAACTCGTTTGCTTCGAATGTAGTTGAAGCTAAATCATGTATATCACATGTATTTGAAGCTAAACCATTTGTATCGCATGGATTTGAAGCTAAGCCTTCTACTTGGCATTGAATTGAAGCTAAATCGTGTGTTTTGCATGGCTTTGAAGCCAACTCGTTTGTTTCTCCTGTATTTGAAGCTGTATCATTTATATCGCACGTATTTGAAGCTAATCCATTTGTTTCGCATGGATTTGAAGCTAAGCCTTCTACTTCGCATTGATTGGATCCTAAATCACGTGTTTTGCATGGATTTGAAGCTAAACCTTCTACATTGCATTGATTGCAGCTGAATCATGTGTTTCGCATGGATTTGAAGCTAACTCTTTCGTTTCTCCTGCATTTGAAACTATATCACTTATATCGCAAGTATTGGAAGCTAAATCATGTGTTTCGCTTGGATTTGAAGCTAAACCTTCTACATCGCATTGATTTGAAGCTAAATTATGTGTTTCGTTTGGATTTGAGTGTAACTCATTTGTTTCGCATGCAGTTGAAGCTATATCACCTATATCCCAAGTGTAGGAAGCTCAATCATTTGTTTCGCATGGATTTGAAGATAAACCTGCTACTTCGCATTGATTTGAAGCTAAATTATGTGTTTTGCGTGGATTTGAAGGTAACTCGTTGTTTCGCATGCCGTTGAAGCTAAATCATGCATTTCACAAGTATTTGAAGCCGAACCATTAGATTCGCATGGATTTGAAGCTAAGCCTTCTACTTCGCACTGATTTGAAGTTAAATCATGTGTTTCGCGTGGATTTGGAGCTCACTCGTTTGCTTCGAATGCAGTTGAAGCTAAATCATGTATATCACAAGTATTTGAAGCTAAACCATTTGTATCGCATGGATTTGAAGCTCTGCCTTCTACTTCTCATTGATTTGACGCTAAATATTGTGTTTCGAATGGAATTGAAGCTAACTCGTTTGTTTAGCATGCAGTTGAAACTAAATCATGTATATCACAAGTATTTGCAGCTAAACAATTCATTCGCATGGATTTGAAGCTAAGCCTTCTACTTGGCATTGAATTGAAGCTAAATCGTCTGTTTTGCATGGATTTGAAGCTAACTCGTTTGTTTCTCCTGTATTTGAAGCTATATCATTTATATCGGAAGTATTTGAAGCTAAAGCATTTGTTTCCCATGGATTTGAAGCTAAACCTTCTACATCGCATTGATTTGCAGCTGAATCACATGTTTTGCATGGATTTGAAGTTAAGCCTTCTACATCGCATTGATTTGCAACTGAGTTATGTGTTTCGCTTGGATTTGAATGTAACTCATTTGTTTCGCATGCAGTTGAAGTTATATCATCTATATCCCAAGTATAGGAAGCTCAATCATTTGTTTCGCTTGGATTTGAAGCTAAACCTGCTACTTGGCATTGAATTGAAGCTAAATCGTGTGTTTTGCATGGATTTGAAGGTAACTCGTTTGTTTCGCATGCAGTTGAAGCTAAATCATGTCTTTCACAAGTATTTGAAGGTGAACCATTTGAATCGCATGGCTTTGAACCTGAACCTTCTACTTCGCACTGATTTCCACCTAAATAATGTTTCTCGCATGGATTTGAAGCTAAACCTTCTACATCCCATGGATTTGAAGCTAAATCATGTGTTTGGCATGGATTTGAAGCTAAACCTGCTACTTCGCATTGATTTGAAGCTATATTATGTGTTTCGCGTGGATTTGAAGGTAACTCGTTGTTTCGCATGCAGGTGAAGCTAAATCATGCATTCCAGAAGTATTTGAAGCCGAACCATTAGATTCGCATGGATTTGAAGCTAAGCCTTCTACTTCGCACCTGATTTGAAGTCAAATCATGTGTTTCGCGTGATTTGGAGCTAACTCGTTTGCTTCGAATGCAGTTGAAACTAAATCATGTATATCACAAGTATTTGCAGCTAAACAATTGATTCGAATGGATTTGAAGCTTCGCCTTCTACTTGGCATTGAATTGAAGCTAAATCGTGTGTTCTGCATGGATTTGAAGCTAACTCGTTTGTTTCTCCTGTATTTGAAGCTATATCATTTATGTCGCAAGTATTTGAAGCTAAAGCATTTGTTTCGCATGGATTTGAAGCTAAGCCTTCTACTTCGCATTGATTGGATCCTAAATCGCGTGTTTTGCATGGATTTGAAGCAAAGCCTTCTACATCGCATTGATTTGCAGCAGAATCATGTGTTTCGCATGGATTTGAAGCCCACTCTTTCGTTTCTCCTGCATTTGAAACTATATCACTTATATCGCAAGTATTGGAACCTAAATCATGTGTTTCGCTTGGATTTGAAGCTAAACCTTCTACATCGCATTGATTTGAAGCTAAATTATGTGTTTCGCTTGGATTTGAATGTAACTTATTGTTTCGCATGCAGTTGAAGCTATATCACCTATATCCAAGTGTAGGAAGCTCAATCATTTCGCATGGATTTCAAGCTAAACCTGCTACTTCGCATTGATTTGAAGCTAAATTATGTGTTTCGCGTGGATTTGAAGGTAACTCGTTGTTTCGCATGCAGTTGAAGCTAATTCATGCATTTCACAAGTATTTGAAGCTAAACCATTTGTATCGCATGGATTTGAAGCTCTGCCTTCTACTTCGCATTTATTTGACGCTAAATATTGTGTTTCGCGTGGATTTGGAGCTAACTCGTTTGCTTCGAATGCAGTTGAAGCTAAATCATGTATATCACAAGTATTTGCAGCTAAACAATTGATTCGCATGGATTTGAAGCTAAACCTTCTACATCCCATGGATTTGAAGCTAAATCATGTGTTTCGCATGGATTTGAAGCTAACTCGTTTGTTTCGCATGCATTTGAAGCTGTATCCCTCATATTCGCAAGTATTTGAAGCTAAATCATTTGTTTCGCATTGATTTGAAGCTAAACCTTCTACATCCCATGGATTTGAAGCTAAATCATGTGTTTCGCATTGATTTTGAATCTAACTCGTTTGTATCGCCTGCGTTTGAAGCTCTTTCATTTATACTGCAAGTATTTGAAGCTAAAACCTTCTAATTCGCACTCTCTTTGAAGCTAAATAATGTATTTCGCGTGGATTAGAAGTTAACTCGTCTGTTTCGAATTTAGCTGAAGCTAAATCATGTATATCACAAGTATTTGAAGCTAATCCATTTGATCCTCCTGGATTTGAAGCAAAGCCTTCTAATTCGCGTTGATTTGAAGCTAAATCATGTGTTTCGCATGGATTTGAAGCTCACTCGTTCGTTTCGCCTGCATTTGAAACTATATCACTTATATTGCAAGTATTTGAAGCTAAATCATGTGTTTCGCATGGATTTGTAGCTAAACCTGCTACTTCGCATTGATTTGAAGCTAAATCATGTGTTTCGCGTGGATTCGGAGCTAAAGCGTTTTGCTTCGAATGCAGTTGAAACTAAATCATGTATATCACAAGTATTTGCAGCTAAACAATTGATTCGCTTGGATTGAAGCTAAGCCTTCTACTTGGCACTTGAATTGAAGCTAAATCGTGTGTTTTGCATGGATTTGAAGCTAACTCGTTTGTTTCTCCTGATTTCAAGCTGTATCATTTATACCGCAAGTAATGAAGCTAAACCATTTGTTTCGCATTGATTTGAAGCTGAGCCTTCTACTTCGCATTGATTGGATCCCTGAATCACGTGTTTTGCATGGATTGAATGTAACTCATTTGTTTCGCATGCAGTTGAAGCTATATCATCTATATCCCAAGTGTAGGAAGCTCAATCATTTGTTTCGCATGGATTTGAAGCTAACCTGCTCCTTCGCATTGATTTGACGCTAAATTATGTGTTTCGTTTGGATTTGAATGTAACTCATTTGTTTCGCAATGCAGTTGAAGCTATATCACTATATCCCAACGAGTGTAGGAAGCTCATCATTTGTTTCGCATGGATTTGAAGATAAACCTGCTACTTCGCATTGATTTGAAGCTATATTATGTGTTTCGCGCTGGATTTGAAGGTAACTCGTTGTTTCGCATCGCAGGTGAAGCTAAATCATGCATTCCAGAAGTATTTGAAGCCGAACCATTAGATTCGCATGGATTTGAAGCTAAGCCTTCTACTTCGACACTGATTTGAAGTCAAATCATGTGTTTCGCGTGGATTTGGAGCTAACTCGTTTGCTTCGAATGCAGTTGAAACTAAATCATGTATATCACAAGTATTTGCAGCTACAACAATTGATTCGCATGGATTTGAAGCTTCGCCTTCTACTTGGCATTGAATTGAAGCTAACTCGTGTGTTCTGCATGGATTGACGCTAACTCGTTTGTTTCTCCTGTATTTGAAAGCTATATCATTTATGTCGCAAGTATTTGAAGCTAAGCATTTAGTTTCGCATGGATTTGAAGCTAAGCCTTCTACTTCGCATTGATTGGATCCTAAATCGCTGTGTTTTGCAATGGATTGAAGCAAAGCCTTCTACATCGCATTGATTTGCAGCAGAATCATGTGTTTCGCCATGGATTTGAAGCCCACTCTTTCGTTTCTCCTGCATTTGAAACTATATCACTTATATCGCAAGTATTGGAACCTAAATCATGTGTTTCGCTTGGATTTGAAGCTAAACTTCTACATCGCATTGATTTGAAGCTAAATTATGTGTTTCGCTTGGATTTGAATGTAACTTATTTGTTTCGCATGCAGTTGAAGCTATATCACCTATATCCCAAGTGTAGGAAGCTCAATCATTTCGCATGGATTTCAAGCTAAACCTGCTACTTCGCATTGATTTGAGCTAAATTATGTGTTTCGCGTGGCATCTTGAAGGTAACTCGTTCGTTTCGCATGCAGTTGAGCTACTCTCATGCATCTCACAAGTATTTGACAGCTAAACACTTTGTATCGCATGGAATTGAA
>NW_027478095.1:0-30384 GCF_051020955.1 Megalopta genalis | reverse complement strand
CAAATCAATGCGATGTAGAAGGTTTAGCATCAAATCCATGTGAAACAAATGATTTAGCTTCAAACACTTGGTGTATAAGTGATATAGCTTCAAATGCAGACTAATCAAACGAGTTAGCTTCAACATCCATGCGATACACATGATTCAGCTTCAAATACTTGCGATATAAGTGATGTAGATTCAACTGCAGGCGAAACGAACGAGTTAGCTTCAAATCCGTGCGAAACACATGATTTAGCTTCAAATCAATGCGATGTAGAAGGTTTAGCTTCAAATCCATGCGAAACAAATGACTTAGCTTCAAATCCATGGGATGTAGAAGGTTTAGCTTCAAATCCATGCGAAACATATTATTTAGCTGCAAATCAGTGCGATGTAGAAGGCTCAGGTTCAAATCCATGCGATTCAAATGGTTCATCTTCAAATACTTGTGAAAGACATGATTTAGCTTCAACTGCATGCGAAACAAACGAGTTAGCTTCAAATCCATGCGAAACACATGATTTAGCTTCAAATCAATGCGATGTAGTAGGTTTAGCTTCAAATCCATGCGAATCAAATGATTTAGCTTCAAATACTTGTGATATACATGATATAGCTTCAAATGCAGGCGGAAAAAAACGAGTTAGCTTCAAATCCATGCGAAACAAATGATTTAGCTTCAAATCAATGCGAAGTAGATGACTTAGCTTCAAATCCTTGCGAAACAAATGGTTTAGCTACAAATACTTGTCATATACATTATTTAGCTACAACTGCATGCGAAACGAACGAGTTAGCTTCAAATTCATGCGAAATGAACAGTTTAGCTTCAGATTCATGCGAAATACACGAATCAGCTTTAACTCAACGCGAAACACACGATTTCGCTTCAAATTCGTGCGAAATAACGATTTTAAATAATCGATTTTGCTTCAAATTCATGCGAAATGAATAATTTAGCTTCAGATTCATACGAAATACACGAATTAGCTTTAAATCAACGCGAAACATACGATTTAACTCCAATATCATGCGAAACACACGATTTCGTTTCAAATTCGTGCAAAATAGCGGTTTTAAACAAACGATTTAGATTCAAATTTATGCGAAATGAACAATTTAGCTTCTGATTCATGCGAAATACACGAATCAGCCTTAAATCAACGCGAAACATACGATTTAGCTTCAATATCATGCGAAACACACGATTTCGCTTCAAATTCGTGCGAAATAACGATTTTAAATAATCGATTTTGCTTCAAATTCATGCGAAATGAACAATTTAGCTTCAGATTCATACGAAATACACGAATTAGCTTTAAATCAACGCGAAACATACGATTTAGCTTCAATGTCATGCGAAACCCACGTTTTCGCTTCAAATTCGTGCGAAATAGCGATTTTAAATAATCTATTTTGCTTCAAATTCATGCGATATGAACAATTTAGCTTCAGATTCATGCGAAATACACGAATGAGCTTTAAATCACCGCGAAGCGTTCGATTTAGCTCCAATATCATGCGAAACACACGATTTCGCTTCAAATTCGTGCGAAATAGCGGTTTTAAACAAACGATCTAGCTTCAAATTTATGCGAAATGAACAATTTAGCTTCAGATTCATGCGAAATACACGAATCAGTTTCAAATTCAGGCGAAACATACGATTTAGCTTCAATATCATGCGAAACACACGATTTCGATTTAAATTCGTGTGAAATAGCGATATTAAACAAACGATCTAGCTTCAAATTTATGCGAAATGAACAATTTAGCTTCAGATTCATGCGAAATACACGAATCAGCTTCAAATTCACGCTAAACATACGATTTAGCTTCAATATCATGCGATATACACGATTTCGCTTCAAATTCGTGCGAAATAACGATTTTAAATAATCGATTTTGCTACAAATTCATGCGAAATGAACAATTTAGCTTCAGATTCATACGAAATACACGAATTAGCTTTAAATCAACGCGAAGCATTCGATTTAGCTCCAATATCATGCGAAACACACGATTTCGCTTCAAATTCGTGCGAAATAGCGGTTTTAAACAAACGATTTAGCTTGAAATTTATGCGAAATGAACAATTTAGCTTCAGATTCATGCGAAATACACGAATCAGCTTCAAATTCACGCGCAACGTACGATTTAGCTTCAATATCATGAGATATACACGATTTCGCTTCAAATTCGTGCGAAATAGCGGTTTTAAACAAACGATTTAGCTTCAAATTTATGCGAAATGAACAATTTAGCTTCAGATTCATGCGAAATACACGAATCAGCCTTAAATCAACGCGAAACATACGATTTAGCTTCAATATCATGCGAAACACACGATTTCGCTTCAAATTCGTGCGAAATAACGATTTTAAATAATCGATTTTGCTTCAAATTCATGCGAAATGAACAATTTAGCTTCAGCTTCATACGAAATACACGAATTAGCTTTAAATCAACGAGAAACATACGATTTAGCTCCAATATCATGCGAAAGACACGATTTCGCTTCAAATTCGTGCGAAATAACGATTTTAAATTATCGATTTTGCTCCAAATTCATGCGAAATGAACAATTTAGCTTCAGATTCATGCGAAATACTCGAATCAGATTCAAATTCACGCGAAACATACGATTTAGCTTTAATATCATGCGATATACACGATTTCGATTGAAATTCGTGTGAAATAGCGATTTTAAACAAACGATATAGCTTCAAATTCATGCGAAATGATCAATTTAGTTTCGGATTCATGCGAAATAAACGAATTAGCTTCAAATTCACACGAAACAAACGATTTAGCTCCAATATCATGTGAAACACACGATGTCGCTACAAATTCGTGCGAAATAGCGATTTTAATCATAATAAATTCATGCGATATGAACAATCTAGCTTCAGATTCATGCGGAATACACGAATTAGCTTCAAATTCACACGAAACAAACGATTTAATTTCAATATCATGCGAAACACACGATTTCGCATCAAATTCGTGCAAAATAGCGATTTTAAACAAACGATTTAGCTTCAAATTCATGCGAAATGAACAGTTTAGTTTCAGATTCATGCGAAATACACGAATCTGCTTCAAATTCACGCGCAACATACGATTTAGCTTCAATATCATGCGAAACACACGATTTCACTTCAAATTCTTGCGAAATAACGATTTTAAATAATCGATTTTGCTTCAAATTCATGCGAAATGAACAATTTAACTTCAGAATCATACGAAATACACGAATCAGCTTTAAATCCACGGGAAACATACGATTTAGCTTCAATATCATGGGAAACACACGATTTCGATTTAAATTCGTGTGAAATAGCGATATTAAACAAGCGATCTAGCTTCAAATTTATGCGAAATGAACAATTTAGCTTCAGATTCATACGAAATACACGAATTAGCTTTAAATCAACGCGAAGCATTCGATTTAGCTCCAATATCATGCGAAACACACGATTTCGCTTCAAATTCGTGCGAAATAACGATTTTAAATAATCGATTTTGCTTCAAATTCATGCGAAATGAACAATTTAGCTTCAGCTTCATACGAAATACACGAATTAGCTTTAAATCAACGAGAAACATACGATTTAGCTCCAATATCATGCGAAAGACACGATTTCGCTTCAAATTCGTGCGAAATAGCGATTTTAAACAAACGATTTAGCTTCAAATGCAATGGAAGTGAACAATTTAGCTTCAGATTCGTGCGAAATACTCGAATTAGGTTTAAATCAATGAGAAACATACGATTTAGCTCCGATATCATGCGAAACACACGATTTCGCATCAAATTCGTGCAAAATAGCGATTTTAAACAAACGATTTAGATTCAAATTCATGCGAAATGAACAGTTTAGCTTCAGATTCATGCGAAATACACGAATCAGCTTTAACTCAACGCGAAACATACGATTTAGCTCCAATATCATGCGAAACACACGATTTCGCTTCAAATTCGTGCGAAATAACGATTTTAAATAATCGATTTAGCTTCAAATGCAATGGAAGTGAACAATTTAGCTTCAGATTCATACGAAATACACGAATTAGCTTTAAATCAACGCGAAGCATTCGATTTAGCTCCAATATCAAGCGAAACACACGATTTCGCTTCAAATTCGTGCGAAATAACGATTTTAAATAATCGATTTTGCTTCAAATTCATGCGAAATGAACAATTTAGCTTCAGCTTCATACGAAATACACGAATTAGCTTTAAATCAACGAGAAACATACGATTTAGCTCCAATATCATGCGAAAGACACGATTTCGCTTCAAATTCGTGCGAAATAGCGATTTTAAACAAACGATTTAGCTTCAAATGCAATGGAAGTGAACAATTTAGCTTCAGATTCATGCGAAATACTCGAATTAGGTTTAAATCAATGAGAAACATACGATTTAGCTCCGATATCATGCGAAACACACGATTTCGCATCAAATTCGTGCAAAATAGCGATTTTAAACAAACGATTTAGCTTCAAATTCATGCGAAATGAACAGTTTAGCTTCAGATTCATGCGAAATACACGAATCAGCTTTAACTCAACGCGAAACATACGATTTAGCTCCAATATCATGCGAAACACACGATTTCGCTTCAAATTCGTGCGAAATAACGATTTTAAATAATCGATTTTGCTTCAAATTCATGCGAAATGAATAATTTAGCTTCAGATTCATACGAAATACACGAATTAGCTTTAAATCAACGCGAAACATACGATTTAACTCCAATATCATGCGAAACACACGATTTCGTTTCAAATTCGTGCAAAATAGCGGTTTTAAACAAACGATTTAGATTCAAATTTATGCGAAATGAACAATTTAGCTTCTGATTCATGCGAAATACACGAATCAGCCTTAAATCAACGCGAAACATACGATTTAGCTTCAATATCATGCGAAACACACGATTTCGCTTCAAATTCGTGCGAAATAACGATTTTAAATAATCGATTTTGCTTCAAATTCATGCGAAATGAACAATTTAGCTTCAGATTCATACGAAATACACGAATTAGCTTTAAATCAACGCGAAACATACGATTTAGCTTCAATGTCATGCGAAACCCACGTTTTCGCTTCAAATTCGTGCGAAATAGCGATTTTAAATAATCGATTTTGCTTCAAATTCATGCGATATGAACAATTTAGCTTCAGATTCATGCGAAATACACGAATGAGCTTTAAATCACCGCGAAGCATTCGATTTAGCTCCAATATCATGCGAAACACACGATGTCGCTTCAAATTCGTGCGAAATAGCGGTTTTAAACAAACGATCTAGCTTCAAATTTATGCGAAATGAACAATTTAGCTTCAGATTCATGCGAAATACACGAATCAGTTTCAAATTCAGGCGAAACATACGATTTAGCTTCAATATCATGCGAAACACACGATTTCGATTTAAATTCGTGTGAAATAGCGATATTAAACAAACGATCTAGCTTCAAATTTATGCGAAATGAACAATTTAGCTTCAGATTCATGCGAAATACACGAATCAGCTTCAAATTCACGCTAAACATACGATTTAGCTTCAATATCATGCGATATACACGATTTCGCTTCAAATTCGTGCGAAATAACGATTTTAAATAATCGATTTTGCTACAAATTCATGCGAAATGAACAATTTAGCTTCAGATTCATACGAAATACACGAATTAGCTTTAAATCAACGCGAAGCATTCGATTTAGCTCCAATATCATGCGAAACACACGATTTCGCTTCAAATTCGTGCGAAATAGCGGTTTTAAACAAACGATTTAGCTTCAAATTTATGCGAAATGAACAATTTAGCTTCAGATTCATGCGAAATACACGAATCAGCTTCAAATTCACGCGCAACGTACGATTTAGCTTCAATATCATGAGATATACACGATTTCGCTTCAAATTCGTGCGAAATAGCGGTTTTAAACAAACGATTTAGCTTCAAATTTATGCGAAATGAACAATTTAGCTTCAGATTCATGCGAAATACACGAATCAGCCTTAAATCAACGCGAAACATACGATTTAGCTTCAATATCATGCGAAACACACGATTTCGCTTCAAATTCGTGCGAAATAACGATTTTAAATAATCGATTTTGCTTCAAATTCATGCGAAATGAACAATTTAGCTTCAGCTTCATACGAAATACACGAATTAGAATTAAATCAACGCGAAACATACGATTTAGCTCCAATATCATGCGAAAAACACGATTTCGCTTCAAATTCGTGCGAAATAACGATTTTAAATTATCGATTTTGCTCCAAATACATGCGAAATGAACAATTTAGCTTCAGATTCATGCGCAATACTCGAATCAGCTTCAAATTCACGCGAAACATACGATTTAGCTTCAATATCATGCGAAACACACGATTTCGATTGAAATTCGTGCGATATAGCGATTTTAAACAAACGATTTAGCTTGAAATTCATGCGAAATGAACAGTTTAGCTTCATATTCATACGAAATACACGATTCAGCTTCAAATTCACGCGAAACATACGATTTAGCTTCAATATCATGCGATATACACGATTTCGATTGAAATTCGTGCGAAATAGCGATTTTAAACAAAGGATTTAGCTTCAAATTCATGCGAAATGAACAGTTTAGCTTCAGATTCATGCGAAATACACGAATCAGCTTCAAATTCGCTTGAAACATACAATTTAGCTTCAATATCATGCGAAACACACGATTTCGCTTCAAATTCGTCTGAAATAACGATTTTAAACAAACGATTTAGCTTCAAATTTATGCGTAATGAACAATTTAGCTTCAGATTCATGCGAAATACACGAATCAGCTTCAAATTCACGCTAAACATACGATTTAGCTTCAATATCATGCGATATACACGATCAGGTTCAAATCCATGCGATTCAAATGGTTCATCTTCAAATACTTGTGAAAGAAATGATTTAGCTTCAACAGCATGCGAAACAAATGAGTTAGCTTCAAATCCATGCGAAACACATGATTTAGCTTCAAATCAATGCGATGTAGAAGGTTTAGCTTCAAATCCATCCAAAACACGTGATTTAGCTTCCAATTAATGCGAAGTAGAAGGCTTAGCTTCAAATCCATGCGAAACAAATGGTTTAGCTTCAAATACTTGTGATATACGTTATTTAGATTTAACTGCATGCGCAACGAACTAGTTAGCTTCAAATCCATGCGAAACACATGATTTAGTTGCAAATCAATGCGATGTAGAAGGTTTAGCTTCAAATCTATGCGAAACACATGATTTAGCTACAAACACTTGGGGTATAAGTGATATAGCTTCAAATGCAGACTAATCAAACGAGTTAGCTTCAAATCCATGCGATACACATGATTCAGCTTCAAATACTTGCGATGAAAGTGATGTAGATTCAACTGCAGGCAAGACGAACGAGTTAGCTTCAAATCCATGCGAAATACATGATTTAGCTGCAAATCAATGCGATGTAGAAGGTTTAGCTTCAAATCCATGCGAATCAAATGATTTAGCTTCAAATACTTGTGATATACATGATATAGCTTCAAATGCAGGCGGAAAAAACGAGTTAGCTTCCAATCCATGCGAAAGACATGATTTAGCTTCAAATCAGTGCGTTCTAGGAGGCTTAGCATCAAAACCCATGCGAAACAAACGAGTCAGCTTCAAATCCATGCGAAACACATGATTTAGCTTCAAATCGATACGAAGTAGAAGGCTTAGCTTCAAATTCATGCGTAACGAAAGATTCAGCTTCAAATACTTGCGATATAAGTGATATAGCTTCAAATACAGGCGAAACGAACGAGTTAGCTTGAAATGCATGCGAAACACATGATTCAGCTGCAAATCAATGCGATGTAGAAGGTTTAGCTTCAAATCCATGCCAAACACATGATTTAGCATCAAATCCATGGGATGTAGAAGGTTTAGCTTCAAATCCATGCGAAACAAATGATTTAGCTTCAAACACTTGGGGTATAAGTGATATAGCTTCAAATGCAGACTAATCAAACGCGTTAGCTTCAAAATCCACGCGATACACATGATTCAGCTTCAAATACTTGCGATATAAGTGATCTAGATTCAACTGCAGGCGAAACGAACGAGTTAGCTTCAAATCCATGCGAAACACATGATTTAGCTTCAAATCAATGCGAAGTAGATGGCTTAGCTTCAAATCCATGCGAAACAAATGGTTTAGCTACAAATACTTGTGATATACATTATTTAGCTACAACTGCATGCGAAACAAACGAGTTAGCTTCTAATCCATGCGGAACACATGATGTAGCTTCAAATCAATGCGATGTATAAGGTTAGCTTCAAATCCATGCGAAAGACATGATTTAGCTTCAAATCAGTGCGTTCTAGGCGGCTTAGCATCAAAACCCATGCAAAACAAACGAGGTAGCTTCAAATCCATGCGAAATGGTCATGATCAAATCAAACCGAAGTAGAAGGAGTAGCTTCACATCCATGCGAAACAGATGGTTTAGCTTCAAATATTTGTGATATACATGATTTAGTATCAACAGCGTGCGAAACAATCGAGTGAGCTACAAATCCAAGCGAAACAATGATTTAGCTTCAAATCATTGTGATGTAGAAGGTTTAGTCTCAAATCCGCCCGAAACGAATGATTTAACTTCAAATACTTGCGATATAAGTGATATAGCTACAAATGCAGGCGACCCAAATGAGTTAGCTTCAATTCCATGTAGAACACATGATTTAACTTCAATTCAATGCGAAGTAGAAGGCTTATCTGCAAATCCATGCGATACAAATTGTTTAGCTTCAAATACTTGGGATATACATGATTTAGCTTCAACTGCATTCGAAAGAGACGAGTTAGCTTAGAATCCACGCGAAATACATTATTTAGCTTCAAGACAATGCGAATTAGAAGGCTTAGCTTCAAATCCATGCGAAACAAATGATTTTTCTTCAAATACTTGCGGTATAAGTGATATAGCTTCAAATGCAGGCGAAACAAATGAGTTAGCTTCAAAACCATGCGAGACACATGATTTAGCTTCAAATCAAAGCAAAGTAGAAGGCATAAGCCTTTTGAAGATAATCTTCAAACCCATGCGAAACACATTATTTACCGTCAAGTACTTGCGGTATAAATGAAATAGCGTCAAATGCAGGCGAAACAAGTGAGTTCGTTTCGAAACCATTCGAAATACATGATTTAGCTTTAAATCAATGCGATGTGGAAGGCTTAGCATCAAATCCAGGCGGAACAAATGGTTTAGCATCAAATACTTGCGGTATAAGTGATAAAGCTTCAAATGCAGGCGAAACAAATAAGTTAGTTTCAAATCCATGAGAGACACATGATTTAGCTTCAAATCAAAGCGAAGTAGAAGGCTTAGCTTCAAATCCAAGCGAATCACATGATTTATCTTCAAATTCATGCGAAACACATGGTTTAGTTTCAATTCCATGCGAATCAAATGGTTTAGCTACAAATACTTGTGATATACATGATTTAGCTTGAACTGCGTGCGAAGCAAACGAATAAGCTTCAAATCAATGCGATACACATGATTAAGCTTCAAATCAATTCGAAGTAGAAGGCTTAGCTTCAAATCCAAGCGACACTAATTATTTAGCTTCAAATACTTGCGATATAAGTGATATAGCTTCAAAAGCTGGCCAAACAAACGAGTTAGCTTCACATCCATGCGAAACAGATGGGTTAGCTTCAAATATTTGTGATATACATGATTTAGTTTCAACTGCATGCGAAACAATCGAGTGAGCTTCAAATCCAAGCGAAACAATGATTTAGCCTTAAATCAAAGCGAAGTAGAAGGCTTAGCTTCAAATGCAAGCGAATCACATGATTATCTTCAAATCAATGCGAAGTAGAAGGATTAGCATCAAATCCATGCGGAACAAATAATGTAGCATCAAATCAATGCGAAGTAGACAGACTAGCTTCAAATCCATGTGAAACAAATGATTTAGCTACAAATACTTGTGATATACATTATTTAGCTACAACTGCATGCGAAACAAACGAGTTAGCTTCAAATCCATGCGAAACACATGATTTAGCTTAAAATCATTGCGATGTATAAAGTTTAGCTTCAAATCCATGCGATAGACATGATTTAGATTCAAATCAATACGATGTAGTAGGTTCAGCTTCAAATCCATGCGATATAAGTGATGTAGCTTCAAAAGCAGGGGGAACAAACGAGGTAGCTTCAATTCCATGCGAAACAAATGATTTAGCTGCAAATCAATTCGAAGTAGAAGGTTTAGCTTCAAATCCATGCGAATCAAATGATTTAGCTTCAAATACTTGTGATATACATGATATAGCTTCAAATGCAGGCGGAAAAAACGAGTTAGATTCAAATCCATGCGAAACACATGATTTAGGTTCAGATACTTGCGATATAAGTGATATAGCTTCATATGCAGGCGAAGCAAACGAGTTATTGTCGAATCCATGCGAAACACATGATTTAACTTCAAATCAATTCGAAGTAGGAGGATTAGCTTCAAATCCATGCGAAACAAATGATTTAAATCCAAATCCAAGCGAAAAACATGATTTGGCTTCAAATCAATGCGAAGTTTAAGGCTTAGCTTCAAAACCATGCGACACAAATTATTTAGCTTCAAATACTTGCAACATAAGTCATATAGATTCGAATGCAGGCGAAACAAAAGTTTTAGCTCCACATCCATGCGAAACATATGATTTAGCTTCAAATACTTACGATATAAGTGATAAAGCTTCAAATGCAGACGAATCAAACGAGTTAGCTTCAAAATCCATTCGATACACATGATTTAGCTTCAAATCATTGCGAAAATCATGATTTAGCTTCAAAATCAATGCGAACTAGATGTCTTAGCTTCAAAACCATGTGAAACAAATGAGTAAGCTTCAAATCAATGCGAAGTAGAAAGCTTATCTTCAAATCCATGCGAAACGAAAGATTTAGCTTTAAATACTTGCGAATATAAGTGATATAGTTTCAAATACAGACGACACAAACGAGTTTGCTTCAAATCCATGCGAAACACATGATTTAGATTCAAATCAATGCGAAGTAGAAGGCTTGGCTTTAAATCCATGCGAAACAAATGGATTCGCTTCAAATACTTGCGATATAAATGAAATAGCTTCAAATGCCGGCGACACAAACGAGTTAGCGTCAAATCCATGCAAAGAACATGAGTAAGCTAAAAATGCATGCGAAAAACATGATTTAGGTTCAAATTCATGGGAAACACGTGGTATAGCTTCAAATACATGCGAGACAAATTGTTTAGCTTCAGATATTTATGCTTAAGCTTCAACTGCATGCGAAACAAACGAGTTAGCTTCAAATCCAAGCTAAACACATGACTAAGCTTCAAATGCATGCGAAACAAATGATTTAGATTCAAATACTTGCGGTAGAAGTGATATCGATTCAAATGCAGACGAAACAAACGAGTTAGTTTCAAATCCAAACGAAACGCATGATTTAGATACAAATCAATGCGATGTAGAAGGTTTAGTTTCAAATCCATGCGAAACAAATCAATTAGCTTCAAATACTTGTGATATACATGATATAGCTTCCAATGAAGGCGGAACAAACGAGTTAGCTTCAAATCCATGCGATACAAATGATTTAGCTTCAAATCAATGCGAAGTAGATGGCTTAGCTTCAAATCCATGCGAAACAAATGGTTTAGCTACAAATACTTGTGATATACATTATTTAGCTACAACTGCATGCGAAACAAACGAGTTAGCTTCAAAACCATGCGATACACTAGATTTAGCTTCAAATCAATGCGATGTAGAAGGTCCAGCTTCAAATACATACGACACATATTATTTAGCTTCAAATACTTCCGATATAAATGATATAACTTCAAATGCAGGCGGAACAAACGAGTTAGCTTCAAATCCATGCGAAACAAATGATTTAGCTTCAAATCAATGCGAAGTAGATGGCTTAGTTTCAAATCGATGCGAAACAAATGGTTTAGCTACAAATACTTGTGATATACATTATTTAGCTACATCTGCATGCGAAACAAACGAGTTAGCTTCAAATCCATGCGAAACACATGATTTAGCTTCACATCAATACGAAGTACAAGGCTTAGCTTTAAATTCATGCGAAACGAAAGATTCAGCTTCAAATACTTGCGATATAGGTGATATAGCTTCAAATACAGGCGAAACGAACGAGTTAGCTTCAAATGCATGCGAAACACATGATTCAGATGCAAATCAATGCGATGTAGAAGGTTTAGCTTCAAATCCATGCCAAACACATGATTTAGCTTCAAATCCATGGGATGTAGAAGGTTTAGCTTCAAATCCACGCGAAACACATTATTCAGCTGCAAATCAGTGCGAAGTAGAAGGACCAGGTTCAAATCCATGCGATTCAAATGGTTCATCTTCAAATACTTGAGAAAGACATGATTTAGCTTCAACTGCAAGCGAAAAAAACGAGTTAGCTTCAAATCAATGCGATGTAGAAGGTTTAGCTTCAAATCAATAAGAGGTAGAAGGTTTAGCTTCAGATCAATAAAATGTAGAATGTTTAGCTTCAAATCAATGCGATGTAGAAGGTTTAGCTTCAAATCCATGCGAAACAAATGGTGTAGCTACAAATCCATGCGAAACAAATGGTGTAGCTACAAATACTTGTGATATACATTATTTAGCTACAACTGCATGCGAAACGAGCGAGTTAGCATCAAATCCATGCGAAACACATGATTTAGCTTCAAATCAATGCGATGTAGAAGGTTTAGCTTCAAATCCATGCAAAACACTTGATTTAGCTTCCAATTAATGCGAAGTAGATGGCTTAGCTTCAAATCCATGCGAAACACATGGTTTAGCATCAAATACATGCAAAACAAATTGTTTAGCTGCAGATACTTATGATATACATGATTTAGCTTCAACTGCATGCGAAACAAACGAGTTAGCTTCAAATACATGCGAAACACATGATTTAGTTTCTAATCAATGCGATGTAGAAGGTTTAGCTTCAAATCCGCCCGAAACAAATGATTTAGATTCAAATGCTTGCGATATAAGTGATATAGCTTCAAATGCAGGCGGAATAGTCGAGTTAGCTTCAAATGCATGCGAAACACATGATTTAGCTTCAAATTCATGCGAAACACAGGATTTAGCTTCAAATTCATGCGAAACACATGGATTGGCTTCTTATTCTTGCGAAACAAATGGTTTTGCTTCAGATACTTGTGACAAACATGATTTAGCTGCAACTGCATGCGAAACAAACGATTTGGCTTCATATCCATGAGAACCACACGATTTAGCTTCAAATCAATGCGATCTAGAAGGATTAGCTTCAAATCCAAGCGAAACACATGATTTAGCTTCAAATACTTGCGATATAAGTGATCTAGCTTCAAATACAGGCGAAACGAAAGAGGTAGCTTCAAATCCATGCCAAACACATGATTCAGCTGCAAATCAATGCGATGTAGAAGGTTTAGCTTCAAAATCCACGCGATACACATGATTCAGCTTCAAATACTTGCGATATAAGTGATGTAGATTCAACTGCAGGCGAAACGAACGAGTTAGCTTCAAAACCATGCGAAACAAATGATTTAGCTTCAAATCAATGCGATGTAGAAGGTTTAGCTTCAAATCCATACGATACACTAGACTTAGCTTCAAATCAATGCGATGTAGAAGGTTCAGCTTCAAATACATACGACCCATATGATTTAGCTTCAAATACTTCCGAAACAAACGAGTTAGCTTCAAATCCATGCAAAACAAATGATTTAGCTTCAAATGAATGCGAAGTAGATGGCTTAGCTTCAAATCCATGCGAAACAAATGGATTAGATACAAATACTTGTGATATACATTATTTAGCTACAACTGGATGCAAAACGAACGAGTTAGCTACAAATCCATGCGAAACACATGATTTAGCTTCAAATCAATGCGATGTATAAGGTTTAGCTTCAAATCCATGCGATACACATGATTTAGCTTCAAATCAATACGATGTAGTAGGTTCAGCTTCAAATCCATGCGAAACAAATGATTTAGCTTCAAACACTTGGTGTATTAGTGATATAGCTTCAAATGCAGTCTAATCAAACGAGTTAGCTTCAAAATCCACGCGATACACATGATTCAGCTTCAAATACTTGTGATACACATGATATAGCTTCAAATGCATGCGAAACAAACGAGTTAGCTTCAAATCCATGCGAAACACATGATTTAGCTTCAAATCAATGCGAAGTAGATGGCTTAGATTCAAATCCGTTCGAAACAAATGGTTTAGCTACAAATCAATGCGATGTATAAGGTTTAGCTTCAAATCCATGCGAAACAAATGATTTAGCTTCAAACACTTGGGGTATAAGTGATATAGCTTCAAATGCAGACTAATCACACGAGTTAGCTTCAAAATCCACGCGATATACATGATTCCGCTTCAAATACTTGCGATATAGGTGATATAGCTTCAAATACAGGCGAAACGAACGAGCTAGCTTCAAATGCATACGAAACACATGATTCAGATGCAAATCAATGCGATGTAGAAGGTTTAGCTTCAAATCCATGCCAAACACATGATTTAGCTTCAAATCCATGGGATGTAGAAGGTTTAGCTTCAAATCAATAAGAGGTAGAAGGTTTAGCTTCAAATCAATAAGAGGTAGAAGGTTTAGCTTCAGATCAATAGAATGTAGAATGTTTAGCTTCAAATCAATGCGATGTAGAAGGTTTAGCTTCAAATCCATCCGAAACAAATGGTGTAGCTACAAATACTTGTGATATACATTATTTAGCTACAACTGCATGCGAAACGAGCGAGTTAGCTTCAAATCCATGCGAAACACATGGATTGGCTTCTTATTCTTGCGAAACAAATGGTTTTGCTTCAGATACTTGTGATAAACATGATTTAGCTGCAACTGCATGCGGAACAAACGAGTTAGCTTCAAATCCATGCGATACAAATGATTTAGCTTCAAATCAATGCGAAGTAGATGGCTTAGCTTCAAATCCATGCGAAACAAATGGTTTAGCTAGAAATACTTGTGATATACATTATTTAGCTACAACTGCATGCGAAACAAACGAGTTAGCTTCAAAACCATGCGATACACTAGATTTAGCTTCAAATCAATGCGATGTAGAAGGTCCAGCTTCAAATACATACGACACATATTATTTAGCTTCAAATACTTCCGATATAAATGATATAGCTTCAAATGCAGGCGGAACAAACGAGTTAGCTTCAAATCCATGCGAAACAAATGATTTAGCTTCAAATCAATGCGAAGTAGGTGGCTTAGCTTCAAATCCATGCGAAACAAATGATTTAGCTACAAATACTTGTGATATACATTATTTAGCTACATCTGCATGCGAAACAAACGAGTTAGCTTCAAATCCATGCGAAACACATGACTTAGCTTCACATCAATACGAAGTACAAGGCTTAGCTTTAAATTCATGCGAAACGAAAGACTCAGCTTCAAATACTTGCGATATAGGTGATATAGCTTCAAATACAGGCGAAACGAACGAGTTAGCTTCAAATGCATGCGAAACACATGATTCAGATGCAAATCAATGCGATGTAGAAGGTTTAGCTTCAAATCCATGCCAAACACATGATTTAGCTTCAAATCCATGGGATGTAGAAGGTTTAGCTTCAAATCCACGCGAAACACATTATTCAGCTGCAAATCAGTGCGAAGTAGAAGGACCAGGTTCAAATCCATGCGATTCAAATGGTTCATCCTCAAATACTTGAGAAAGACATGATTTAGCTTCAACTGCAAGCGAAAAAAACGAGTTAGCTTCAAATCAATGCGATGTAGAAGGTTTAGCTTCAAATCAATAAGAGGTAGAAGGTTTAGCTTCAGATCAATAGAATGTAGAATGTTTAGCTTCAAATCAATGCGATGTAGAAGGTTTAGCTTCAAATCCATGCGAAACAAATGGTGTAGATACAAATCCATGCGAAACAAATGGTGTAGCTACAAATACTTGTGATATACATTATTTAGCTACAACTGCATGCGAAACGAACGAGTTTGCTTCAAATCCATGCGAAAGACATGATTTAGCTTCAAATCAGTGCCTTCTAGGAGGCTTAGCATCAAAACCCATGCAAAACAAACGAGTTAGCTTCAAATCCATGCGAAACACATGATTTAGCTTCAAATAAATTCGAAGTAGAAGGCTTAGCTTCAAATTCATGCGAAACGAAAGATTCAGCTTCAAATACTTGCGATATAAGTGATATAGCTTCAAATACAGGCGAAACGAACGAGTTAGCTTCAAATCCATGCGAAACACATGATTCAGCTGCAAATCAATGCGATGTAGAAGATTTAGCTTCAAATCCATGCCAAACACATGACTTAGCTTCAAATCCATGGGATGTAGAAGGTTTAGCTTCAAATCCATGCGAAACATATTATTTAGCTGCAAATCAGTGCTATGTAGAAGGCTCAGGTTCAAATCCATGCGATTCAAATGGTTCATCTTCAAATACTTGTGAAAGACATGATTTAGCTTCAACTGCATGCGAAACAAACGAGTTAGCTTCAAATCCATGCGAAACACATGATTTAGATTGAAATCAATGCGATGTAGATGGTTTTGCTTCAATTCCATGCGAATCAAATTATTTAGCTTCAAATACTTGTGATATACATGATATAGCTTCAAATGCAGGCGGAACAAACGAGTTAGCTTCAAATCCATGCGAAACACATGATTTAGCAGCAAATCAATGAGATGTAGAATGTTTAGCTTCAAATCCATGCGATACAAATGGTTGAGCTACAAATACTTGTGATATACATTATTTAGCTTCAACTGCATGCGAAACAAACAAGTTAGCTTCAAATCCATGAGAAACACACGATTTGGCTTCAAATCAATGCGATGTAGAAGGTTTAGCTTCAAATCCAAGCGAAACACGTGATTTAGCTTCAAATACTTGCGATATAAGTGATCTAGCTTCAAATACAGGCGAAACGAAAGAGTTAGCTTCAAATCAATGCCAAACACATGATTCAGCTGCAAATCAATGCGATGTAGAAGGTTTAGCTTCAAATCCATGCGAAACAAATGATTTAGCTTCAAATCAATGCGATGTAGAAGGTTCAGCTTCAAATACATACGACACATATGATTTAGCTTCAAATACTTCCGATATAAAGGATATAGCTTCAAAAGCTGGAGGAACAAACGAGGTAGCTTCAATTCCATGCGAAACAAATGATTTAGCTTCAAATCAATGCGAAGTAGATGGCTTAGATTCAAATCCGTTCGAAACAAATGGTTTAGCTACAAATCAATGCGATGTATAAGGTTTAGCTTCAAATCCATGCGAAACAAATGATTTAGCTTCAAACACTTGGGGTATAAGTGATATAGCTTCAAATGCAGACTAATCAAACGAGTTAGCTTCAACATCCACGCGATACACATTTTTCCGCTTCAAATACTTGCGATATAGGTGATATAGCTTCAAATACAGGCGAAACGAACGAGTTAGCTTCAAATGCATACGAAACACATGATTCAGATGCAAATCAATGCGATGTAGAAGGTTTAGCTTCAAATCCATGCCAAACACATGATTTAGCTTCAAATCCATGGGATGTAGAAGGTTTAGCTTCAAATCCACGCGAAACACATTATTCAGCTGCAAATCAGTGCGAAGTAGAAGGACCAGGTTCAAATCCATGCGATTCAAATGGTTCATCTTCAAATACTTGAGAAAGACATGATTTAGCTTCAACTGCAAGCGAAAAAAACGAGTTAGCTTCAAATCAATGCGATGTAGAATGATTAGCTTCAAATCAATAAGAGGTAGAAGGTTTAGCTTCAGATCAATAGAATGTAGAATGTTTAGCTTCAAATCAATGCGATGTAGAAGGTTTAGCTTCAAATACATCCGAAACAAATGGTGTAGCTACAAATACTTGTGATATACATTATTTAGCTACAACTGCATGCGAAACGAACGAGTTTGCTTCAAATCCATGCGAAAGACATGATTTAGCTTCAAATCAGTGCCTTCTAGGAGGCTTAGCATCAAAACCCATGCAAAACAAACGAGTTAGCTTCAAATCCATGCGAAACACATGATTTAGCTTCAAATAAATTCGAAGTAGAAGGCTTAGCTTCAAATTCATGCGAAACGAAAGATTCAGCTTCAAATACTTGCGATATAAGTGATATAGCTTCAAATACAGGCGAAACGAACGAGTTAGCTTCAAATCCATGCGAAACACATGATTCAGCTGCAAATCAATGCGATGTAGAAGATTTAGCTTCAAATCCATGCCAAACACATGACTTAGCTTCAAATCCATGGGATGTAGAAGGTTTAGCTTCAAATCCATGCGAAACATATTATTTAGCTGCAAATCAGTGCTATGTAGAAGGCTCAGGTTCAAATCCATGCGATTCAAATGGTTCATCTTCAAATACTTGTGAAAGACATGATTTAGCTTCAACTGCATGCGAAACAAACGAGTTAGCTTCAAATCCATGCGAAACACATGATTTAGATTGAAATCAATGCGATGTAGAAGGTTTTGCTTCAATTCCATGCGAATCAAATGATTTAGCTTCAAATACTTGTGATATACATGATATAGCTTCAAATGCAGGCGGAACAAACGAGTTAGCTTCAAATCCATGCGAAACACATGATTTAGCAGCAAATCAATGAGATGTAGAATGTTTAGCTTCAAATCCATGCGATACAAATGGTTGAGCTACAAATACTTGTGATATACATTATTTAGCTTCAACTGCATGCGAAACAAACAAGTTAGCTTCAAATCCATGAGAAACACACGATTTGGCTTCAAATCAATGCGATGTAGAAGGTTTAGCTTCAAATCCAAGCGAAACACGTGATTTAGCTTCAAATACTTGCGATATAAGTGATCTAGCTTCAAATACAGGCGAAACGAAAGAGTTAGCTTCAAATCAATGCCAAACACATGATTCAGCTGCAAATCAATGCGATGTAGAAGGTTTAGCTTCAAATCCATGCGAAACAAATGATTTAGCTTCAAATCAATGCGATGTAGAAGGTTCAGCTTCAAATACATACGACACATATGATTTAGCTTCAAATACTTCCGATATAAAGGATATAGCTTCAAAAGCTGGAGGAACAAACGAGGTAGCTTCAATTCCATGCGAAACAAATGATTTAGCTTCAAATCAATGCGAAGTAGATGGCTTAGATTCAAATCCGTTCGAAACAAATGGTTTAGCTACAAATCAATGCGATGTATAAGGTTTAGCTTCAAATCCATGCGAAACAAATGATTTAGCTTCAAACACTTGGGGTATAAGTGATATAGCTTCAAATGCAGACTAATCAAACGAGTTAGCTTCAACATCCACGCGATACACATGATTCCGCTTCAAATACTTGCGATATAGGTGATATAGCTTCAAATACAGGCGAAACGAACGAGTTAGCTTCAAATGCATACGAAACACATGATTCAGATGCAAATCAATGCGATGTAGAAGGTTTAGCTTCAAATCCATGCCAAACACATGATTTAGCTTCAAATCCATGGGATGTAGAAGGTTTAGCTTCAAATCCACGCGAAACACATTATTCAGCTGCAAATCAGTGCGAAGTAGAAGGACCAGGTTCAAATCCATGCGATTCAAATGGTTCATCTTCAAATACTTGAGAAAGACATGATTTAGCTTCAACTGCAAGCGAAAAAAACGAGTTAGCTTCAAATCAATGCGATGTAGAATGATTAGCTTCAAATCAATAAGAGGTAGAAGGTTTAGCTTCAGATCAATAGAATGTAGAATGTTTAGCTTCAAATCAATGCGATGTAGAAGGTTTAGCTTCAAATACATCCGAAACAAATGGTGTAGCTACAAATACTTGTGATATACATTATTTAGCTACAACTGCATGCGAAACGAGCGAGTTAGCTTCAAGTCCATGCGAAACACATGATTTAGCTTCAAATCAATGCGATGTAGAAGGTTTAGCTTCAAATCCATGCAAAACACTTGATTTAGCTTCCAATTAATGCGAAGTAGATGGCTTAGCTTCAAATCCATGCGAAACACATGGTTTAGCATCAAATACATGCAAAACAAATTGTTTAGCTGCAGATACTTATGATATACATGATTTAGCTTCAACTGCATGCGAAACAAACGAGTTAGCTTCAAATACATGCGAAACACATGATTTAGTTTCTAATCAATGCGATGTAGAAGATTTAGCTTCAAATCCGCCCGAAACAAATGATTTAGATTCAAATGCTTGCGATATAAGTGATATAGCTTCAAATGCAGGCGGAATAGTCGAGTTAGCTTCAAATGCATGCGAAACACATGATTTAGCTTCAAATTCATGCGAAACACATGGATTGGCTTCTTATTCTTGCGAAACAAATGGTTTTGCCTCAGATACTTGTGATAAACATGATTTAGCTGCAACTGCATGCGAAACAAACGAGTTGGCTTCATATCCATGAGAAACACACGATTTAGCTTCAAATCCACTACTTGCGATATAAGTGAACTAGCTTCAAATACAGGCGAAACGAAAGAGTTAGCTTCAAATCCATGCCAAACACATGATTCAGCTGCAAATCAATGCGATGTAGAAGGTTTAGCTTCAAATCCATGCGAAACAAATGATTTAGCTTCAAACACTTGGTGTATAAGTGATATAGCTTTAATTGCAGTCTAATCAAACGAGTTAGCTTCAAAATCCACGCGATACACATGATTCAGCTTCAAATACTTGCGATATAAGTGATGTAGATTCAACTGCAGGCGAAACGAACGAGTTAGCTTCAAATCCATGCGAAACACATGATTTAGCTTCAAATCAATGCGATGTACAAGGTTTAGCTTCAAATCCATGCGATACACTAGATTAAGCTTCAAACCAATGCGATGTAGAAGGTTCAGCTTCAAATACATACGACACATATGATTTAGCTTCAAATACTTCCGATATAAATGATATAGCTTCAAAAGCTGGAGGAACAAACGAGGTAGCTTCAATTCCATGCGAAACAAATGATTTAGCTTCAAATCAATGCGAAGTAGATGGCTTAGCTTCAAATCCATTCGAAACAATTGGTTTAGCTACAAATACTTGTCACATGCATTATTTAGCTACAGCTGCATGCGAAACAAACGAGTTAGCTTCAAATCCATGCGAAACACATGATTTAGCTTCAAATCAATGCGATGTATAAGGATTAGCTTCAAATCCATGCGAAACAAATGATTTAGCTTCAAAGACTTGGGGTATAAGTGATATAGCTTCAAATGCAGACTAATCAAACGAGTTAGCTTCAAAATCCACGCGATACACATGATTCAGCTTCAAATACTTGCGATATAATTGATGTAGATTCAACTGCAGGCGAAACGAACGAGTGATCTTCAAATCCATGCGAAACACATGATTTAGCTGCAAATCAATGCGATGTAGAAAGTTTAGCTTCAAATCCGTGCGATACACTAGATTTAGCTTCAAATCAATGCGATGTAGAAGGTTCAGCTTCAAATACATACGACACATATGATTTAGCTTCAAATACTTCCGATATAAATGATATAGCTTCAAAAGCTGGAGGAACAAACGAGGTAACTTCAATTCCATGCGAAACAAATGATTTAGCTTCAAATCAATGCGAAGTAGATGGCTTAGCTTCAAATCCATGCGAAACAAATGGTTTAGCTACAAATACTTTTGATATACTTTATTTAGCTACAACTGCATGCGAAACAAACGAGTTAGCTGCAAATCCATGCGAAACACATGATTTAGCTTCAAATCAATGCGATGTAGAAGGTTTAGCTTCAAATCCATACGAAAAAAAATGGTTTAGCTATAAATACTTGTGATATACATTATTTAGCTACAACTGGATGCAAAACGAACGAGTTAGCTACAAATCCATGCGAAACACATGATTTAGCTTCAAATCAATGCGATGTATAAGGTTTAGCTTCAAATCCATGCGATATACATGATTTAGCTTCAAATCAATACGATGTAGTAGGTTCAGCTTCAAATCCATGCGATATAAGTGATATAGCTACAAAAGCTGGAGGAACAAACGAGGTAGCTTCAATTCCATGCGAAACAAATGGTTTAGCTGCAAATCAATACGAAGTAGAAGGTTTTGCTTCAAATCCATGCGAAAAAAATGGTTTAGCTACAAATACTTGTGATACACATTATTTAGCTACACCTGCATGCGAAACGAACGAGTTTGCTTCAAATCCATGCGAAACACATGATTTAGCTTCAAATCAATGCGATGTAGAAGGTGTAGCTTCAAATCCATGCGAATCAAATGATTTAGCTTCAAATACTTGTGATATACATGATATAGCTTCAAATGCAGACGGAAAAAACGAGTTAGCTTCAAATCAATGCGAAAGACATGATTTAGCTTCAAATCAGTGCCTTCTAGGAGGCTTAGCATCAAAACCCATGCAAAACAAACGAGTTAGCTTCAAATCCATGCGAAACACATGATTTAGCTTCAAATAAATTCGAAGTAGAAGGCTTAGCTTCAAATTCATGCGAAACGAAAGATTCAGCTTCAAATACTTGCGATATAAGTGATATAGCTTCAAATACAGGCGAAACGAACGAGTTAGCTTCAAATCCATGCGAAACACATGATTCAGCTGCAAATCAATGCGATGTAGAAGATTTAGCTTCAAATCCATGCCAAACACATGACTTAGCTTCAAATCCATGGGATGTAGAAGGTTTAGCTTCAAATCCATGCGAAACATATTATTTAGCTGCAAATCAGTGCTATGTAGAAGGCTCAGGTTCAAATCCATGCGATTCAAATGGTTCATCTTCAAATACTTGTGAAAGACATGATTTAGCTTCAACTGCATGCGAAACAAACGAGTTAGCTTCAAATCCATGCGAAACACATGATTTAGCTTGAAATCAATGCGATATAGAAGGTTTTGCTTCAATTCCATGCGAATCAAATGATTTAGCTTTAAATACTTGTGATATACATGATATAGCTTCAAATGCAGGTGGAACAAACGAGTTAGCTTCAAATCCATGCGAAACACATGATTTAGCAGCAAATCAATGCGATGTAGAATGTTTCGCTTCAAATCCATGCGAAACAAATGGTTGAGCTACAAATACTTGTGATATACATTATTTAGCTTCAACTGCATGCGAAACAAACGAGTCAGCTTCAAATCCATGAGAAACACACGATTTAGCTTCAAATCAATGCGATGTAGAAGTTTTAGCTTCAAATCCAAGCGAAACACATGATTTAGCTTCAAATACTTGTGATATAAGAGATCTAGCTTCAAATACAGGCGAAACGAAAGAGTTAGCTTCAAATCCATGCCAAACACATGATTCAGCTGCAAATCAATGCGATGTAGAAGGTTTAGCTTCAAATCCATGCGAAACAAATGATTTAGCTTCAAATCAATGCGATGTAGAAGGTTCAGCTTCAAATACATACGACACATGTGATTTAGCTTCAAATACTTCCGATATAGAAGATATAGCTTCAAAAGCTGGAGGAACAAACGAGGTAGCTTCAATTCCATGCGAAACAAATGATTTAGCTTCAAATCAATGCGAAGTAGATGGCTTAGCTTCAAATCCATTCGAAACAAATGGTTTAGCTACAAATACTTGTGACATACATTATTTAGCTACAACTGCATGCGAAACAAACGAGTTAGCTTCAAATCCATGCGAAACACATGATTTACCTTCAAATCAATGCGATGTATAAGGTTTAGCTACAAATCCATGCGAAACACATGATTTAGCTTCAAATCAATGCGATGTAGAAGGTTTAGCTTCAAATCCATACGATACACTAGATTTAGCTTCAAATCAATGCGATGTAGGAGGTTTAGCTTCAAATAGATACGACCCATATGATTTAGCTTCAAATACTTCCGAAACAAACGAGTTAGCTTCAAATCCATGCGAAACAAATGATTTAGCTTCAAATGAATGCGAAGTAGATGGCTTAGCTTCAAATCCATGCGAAACAAATGGTTTAGCTACAAATACTTGTGATATACATTATTTAGCTACAACTGCATGCGAAACGAACGAGTTAGCTTCAAATCCATGCGAAACACATGATTCAGCTGCAAACCAATGCGATGTAGAAGATTCAGCTTCAAATCCATGCCAAACACATGATTTAGCTTCAAATCCATGGGATGTAGAAGGTTTAGCTTCAAATCCAAGCGAAACATATTATTTAGCTGCAAATCAGTGCTATGTAGAAGGCTCAGGTTCAAATCCATGCGATTCAAATGGTTCATCTTCAAATACTTGTGAAAGACATGATTTAGCTTCAACTGCATGCGAAACAAACGAGTTAGCTTCAAATCCATGCGAAACACATGATTTAGCTTGAAATCAATGCGATGTAGAAGGTTTTGCTTCAATTCCATGCGAATCAAATGATTTAGCTTCAAATACTTGTGATATACATGATATAGCTTCAAATGCAGGTGGAACAAACGAGTTAGCTTCAAATCCATGCGAAACACATGATTTAGCAGCAAATCAATGCGATGTAGAATGTTTCGCTTCAAATCCATGCGAAACAAATGGTTGAGCTACAAATACTTGTGATATACATTATTTAGCTTCAACTGCATGCGAAACAAACGAGTCAGCTTCAAATCCATGAGAAACACACGATTTAGCTTCAAATCAATGCGATGTAGAAGTTTTAGCTTCAAATCCAAGCGAAACACATGATTTAGCTTCAAATACTTGTGATATAAGTGATCTAGCTTCAAATACAGGCGAAACGAAAGAGTTAGCTTCAAATCCATGCCAAACACATGATTCAGCTGCAAATCAATGCGATGTAGAAGGTTTAGCTTCAAATCCATGCGATACACTAGATTTAGCTTCAAACCAATGCGATGTAGAAGGTTCAGCTTCAAATACATACGACACATATGATTTAGCTTCAAATACTTCCGATATAAATGATATAGCTTCAAAAGCTGGAGGAACAAACGAGGTAGCTTCAATTCCAAGCGAAACAAATGATTTAGCTTCGAATCAATGCGAAGTAGATGGCTTAGCTTCTAATCCATTCGAAACAAATGGTTTAGCTACAAATACTTGTCACATGCATTATTTAGCTACAGCTGCATGCGAAACAAACGAGTTAGCTTCAAATCCATGCGAAACACATGATTTAGCTTCAAATCAATGCGATGTATAAGGATTAGCTTCAAATCCATGCGAAACAAATGATTTAGCTTCAAACACTTGGGGTATAAGTGATATAGCTTCAAATGCAGACTAATCAAACGAGTTAGCTTCAAAATCCACGCGATACACATGATTCAGCTTCAAATACTTGCGATATAAGTGATGTAGATTCAACTGCAGGCGAAACGAACGAGTGAGCTTCAAATCCATGCGAAACACATGATTTACCCTCAAATCAATGCGATGTATAAGGTTTAGCTTCAAATCCATGCGAAACAAATGATTTAGCTTCAAATCAATGCGATGTATAAGGATTAGCTTCAAATCCATGCGAAACAAATGATTTAGCTTCAAACACTTGGGGTATAAGTGATATAGCTTCAAATGCAGACTAATCAAACGAGTTAGCTTCAGAATCCACGCGATACACATGATTCAGCTTCAAATACTTGCGATATAAGTGATGTAGATTGAACTGCTGGCGAAACGAACGAGTGAGCTTCAAATCCATGCGAAACACATGATTTAGCTGCAAATCAATGCGATGTAGAAAGTTTAGCTTCAAATCCGTGCGATACACTAGATTTAGCTTAAAATCAATGCGATGTAGAAGGTTCAGCTTCAAATACATACGACACATATTATTTAGCTTCAAATACTTCCGATATAAATGATATAGCTTCAAAAGCTGGAGGAACAAACGAGGTAGCTTCAATTACATGCGAAACAAATGATTTAGCTTCAAATCAATGCGAAGTAGATGGCTTAGCTTCAAATCCATGCGAAACAAATGGTTTAGCTACAAATACTTGTGATATACATTATTTAGCTACAACTGCATGCGAAACAAACGAGTTAGCTTCAAATCCATGCGAAACTCATGATTTAGCTTCAAATCAATGCGATGTAGAAGGTTTAGCTTCAAATCCATGCGAATCAAATGATTTAGCTTCAAATCAATGCGATGTATAAGGATTAGCTTCAAATCCATGCGAAACAAATGATTTAGCTTCAAACACTTGGGGTATAAGTGATATAGCTTCAAATGCAGACTAATCAAACGAGTTAGCTTCAAAATCCACGCGATACACATGATTCAGCTTCAAATACTTGCGATATAAGTGATGTAGATTCAACTGCAGGCGAAACGATGGAGTGAGCTTCAAATCCACGCGAAACGCATGATTTAGCTGCAAATCAATGCGATGTAGAAAGTTTAGCTTCAAATCCGTGTGACACACTAGATTTAGCTTCAAATCAATGCGATGTATAAGGTTTAGCTTCAAATCCATGCGATACACATGATTTAGCTTCAAATCAATACGATGTAGTAGGTTCAGCTTCAAATCCATGCGAATCAAATGATTTAGCTTGAAACACTTGGGATATAAGCGATATAGCTTCAAATGCAGACGAATCAAACGAGTTAGCTTGAAAATCCATGCGATACACATGATTTAGCTGCAAATCAATGCGATGTAGAATGTTTAGCTTCAAATCCATGCGAAACAAATGGTTGAGCTAAAAATACTTGTGATATACATTATTTAGCTTCAACTGCATGCGAAACAAACGAGTTAGCTTCAAATCCATGAGAAACACACGATTTAGCTTCAAATCAATGCGATGTAGAAGGTTTAGCTTCAAATCCAAGCGAAACACATGATTTAGCTTCAAATACTTGCGATATAAGTGATCTAGCTTCAAATACAGGCGAAACGAAAGAGTTAGCTTCAAATCCATGCCAAACACATGATTCAGCTGCAAATCAATGCGATGTAGAAGGTTTAGCATCAAATCCATGTGAAACAAATGATTTAGCTTCAAACACTTGGTGTATAAGTGATATAGCTTCAAATGCAGACTAATCAAACGAGTTAGCTTCAACATCCATGCGATACACATGATTCAGCTTCAAATACTTGCGATATAAGTGATGTAGATTCAACTGCAGGCGAAACGAACGAGTTAGCTTCAAATCCGTGCGAAACACATGATTTAGCTTCAAATCAATGCGATGTAGAAGGTTTAGCTTCAAATCCATGCGAAACAAATGACTTAGCTTCAAATCCATGGGATGTAGAAGGTTTAGCTTCAAATCCATGCGAAACATATTATTTAGCTGCAAATCAGTGCGATGTAGAAGGCTCAGGTTCAAATCCATGCGATTCAAATGGTTCATCTTCAAATACTTGTGAAAGACATGATTTAGCTTCAACTGCATGCGAAACAAACGAGTTAGCTTCAAATCCATGCGAAACACATGATTTAGCTTCAAATCAATGCGATGTAGTAGGTTTAGCTTCAAATCCATGCGAATCAAATGATTTAGCTTCAAATACTTGTGATATACATGATATAGCTTCAAATGCAGGTGGAAAAAAACGAGTTAGCTTCAAATCCATGCGAAACAAATGATTTAGCTTCAAATCAATGCGAAGTAGATGGCTTAGCTTCAAATCCTTGCGAAACAAATGGTTTAGCTACAAATACTTGTCATATACATTATTTAGCTACAACTGCATGCGAAACGAACGAGTTAGCTTCAAATTCATGCGAAATGAACAATTTAACTTCAGATTCATACGAAATACACGAATTCGCTTTAAATCAACGCGAAACATACGATTTAGCTCCAATATCATGCGATATACACGATTTCGCTTCAAATTCGTGCGAAATAGCGATTTTAAACAAACGATTTAGCTTCAAATGCAAGGGAAGTGAACAATTTAGCTTCAGATTCATGCGAAATACTCGAATTAGGTTTAAATCAATGAGAAACATACGATTTAGCTCCAATATCATGCGAAACACACGATTTCGCATCAAATTCGTGCAAAATAGCGATTTTAAACAAACGATTTAGCTTCAAATTCATGCGAAATGAACAGTTTAGCTTCAGATTCATGCGAAATACACGAATCAGCTTTAACTTAACGCGAAACATACGATTTAGCTCCAATATCATGCGAAACACACGATTTCGCTTCAAATTCGTGCGAAATAACGATTTTAAATAATCGATTTTGCTTCAAATTCATGCGAAATGAACAATTTAGCTTCAGATTCATACGAAATACACGAATTAGCTTTAAATCAACGCGAAACATACGATTTAGCTTCAATATCATGCGAAACCCACGTTTTCGCTTCAAATTCGTGCGAAATAGCGATTTTAAATAATCGATTTTGCTTCAAATTCATGAGATATGAACAATTTAGCTTCAGATTCATGCGAAATACACGAATGAGCTTTAAATCACCGCGAAGCATTCGATTTAGCTCCAATATCATGCGAAACACACGATTTCGCTTCAAATTCGTGCGAAATAGCGGTTTTAAACAAACGATCTAGCTTCAAATTTATGCGAAATGAACAATTTAGCTTCAGATTCATGCGAAATACACGAATCAGTTTCAAATTCAGGCGAAACATACGATTTAGCTTCAATATCATGCGAAACACACGATTTCGATTTAAATTCGTGTGAAATAGCGATATTAAACAAACAATCTAGCTTCAAATTTATGCGAAATGAACAATTTAGCTTCAGATTCATGAGAAATACACGAATCAGCTTCAAATTCACGCGAAACATACGATTTAGCTTCAATATCATGCGAATCACACGATTTCGATTGAAATTCGTGCGAAATAGCGATTTTAAACAAACGATTTAGCTTCAAATTCATGCGAAATGAACAATTTAGCTTCAGATTCATGCGAAATAGACGAATTAGCTTTAAATCAACGCGAAACATACGATTTAGCTTCAATATCATGCGAAACACACGATTTCGCTTCAAATTCGTGCGAAATAACGATTTTAAATAATCGATTTTGCTTCAAATTCATGCGGAATGAACAATTTAGCATCAGATTCATACGAAATACACGAATTAACTTTAAATCAACGAGAAACATACAATTTAGATCCAATATCATGCGAAACACACGATTTCGATTTAAATTCGTGCGAAATAGCGATTTTAAACAAACTATTTAGCTTCAAATGTAAGCGAAATGAACAATTTAGCTTCAGATTCGTACGATATACACGAATTAGCTTTAAATCAACGCGAAACATATGATTTAGCTTCAATATCATGCGAAACACCCGATTTCGCTTCAAATTCGTGCGAAATAACGATTTTAAATAATCGATTTTGCTTCAAATTTATGCGAAATGAACAATTTAGCTTCCGATTCATACGAAATACACGAATCAGCTTCAAATTCGCGCGAAATATACTATTTAGCTTCAATATCATGAGAAACACACGATTTCGATTGAAATTCGCGCGAAATAGCGATATTAAACAAACGATTTAGCTTCAAATTTATGCGAAATGAACAATTTAGCTTCAGATTCCTGCGAAATACACGAATCAGCTTCAAATTCGCGCGAAACATACAATTTAGCTTCAATATCATGCGAAACACACGATTTCGCTTCAAATTCGTGCGAAATAGCGATTTTAAACAAACGATTTAGCTTCAAATTCATGCGAAATGAACAGTTTAGCTTCATATTCATACGAAATACACGATTCAGCTTCAAATTCACGCGAAACATACGATTTAGCTTCAATATCATGCGATATACACGATTTCGATTGAAATTCGTGCGAAATAGCGATTTTAAACAAACGATCTAGCTTCAAATTTATGCGAAATGAACAATTTAGCTTCAGATTCATGCGAAATAGACGAATTAGCTTTAAATCAACGCGAAACATACGATTTAGCTTCAATATCATGCGAAACACACGATTTCGCTTCAAATTCGTGCGAAATAACGATTTTAAATAATCGATTTTGCTTCAAATTCATGCGGAATGAACAATTTAGCATCAGATTCATACGAAATACACGAATTAACTTTAAATCAACGAGAAACATACAATTTAGATCCAATATCATGCGAAACACACGATTTCGATTTAAATTCGTGCGAAATAGCGATTTTAAACAAACTATTTAGCTTCAAATGTAAGCGAAATGAACAATTTAGCTTCAGATTCGTACGATATACACGAATTAGCTTTAAATCAACGCGAAACATATG
>NW_027478094.1:0-30386 GCF_051020955.1 Megalopta genalis | reverse complement strand
ACATGAATTTGAAGCTAAATCGTTTGTTTAAAATCGCTATTCGCAAGAATTTGAAGCGAAATCGTGTATATCGCATGATATTTCTGCTAAATCGTATGTTTCGCGTTGATTTAGAGCTAATTCGTGTATTTCGCATTAATCTGAAGCTAAATTGTTCATATCACATGAATTTGAAGCTAAATCGTGTGTTTAAAATCGCTATTTCGCAAGAATTTGAAGCGAAATCGTGTATATCGCATGATATTTCTGCTAAATCGTATGTTTCGCGTTGATTTAGAGCTAATTCGTGTATTTCGCATTAATCTGAAGCTAAATTGTTCATTTCGCATGAATTTGAAGCTAAATCTTTGTTTAAAATCTCTATTTCGCACGAATTTGAAGCGAAATCGTGTGTTTCGCATGATATTGACGATAATTCGTATGTTTCGCATTGATTTAAAGCTAATTCGTGTATTTCGCATGAATCTGAAGGTAAATTGTTCATTTCGCATGAATTTGAAGCTAAACCGTTTGTTTAAATCGCTATTTCTCACGAATTTGAAGCGAAATCGTGTATATCGCTTGATATTGAAGTTAAATCGTATGTTTCGCGTTGATTTAAAGCTAATTCGTGTATTTCGCATGAATCTGAAGTTAAATAGTTCATATCACATGAATTTGAAGCTAAATCGTTTGTTTAAAATCGCTATTTCGCACGAATTTGAAGCGAAATCGTGTATATCGCATGATATTGAAGCTAAATCGTATGTTTCGCGTTGATTTAAAGCTAATTCGTGTATTTCGCATGAATCTGAAGCTAAATTGTTCATTTCGCATGAATTTGAAGCTAAATCGTTTGTTTAAAATCGCTATTTCTCACGAATTTGAAGCGAAATCGTGTATATCGCATGATATTTCTGCTAAATCGTATGTTTCGCGTTGATTTAGAGCTAATTCGTGTATTTCGCATTAATCTGAAGCTAAATTGTTCATATCACATGAATTTGAAGCTAAATCGTTTGTTTAAAAATCGCTATTTCGCAAGAATTTGAAGCGAAATCGTGTATATCGCATGATATTTCTGCTAAATCGTATGTTTCGCGTTGATTAGAGCTAATTCGTGTATTCGCATTAATCTGAAGCTAAATTGTTCATTTCGCATGAATTTGAAGCTAAATCTTTGTTTAAAATCTCTATTTCGCACGAATTTGAAGCGAAATCGTGTGTTTCGCATGATATTGACGATAATTCGTATGTTTCGCATTGATTTAAAGCTAATTCGTGTATTTCGCATGAATCTGAAGGTAAATTGTTCATTTCGCATGAATTTGAAGCTAAACCGTTTGTTTAAAATCGCTATTTCTCACGAATTTGAAGCGAAATCGTGTATATCGCTTGATATTGAAGTTAAATCGTATGTTTCGCGTTGATTTAAAGCTAATTCGTGTATTTCGCATGAATCTGAAGTTAAATAGTTCATATCACATGAATTTGAAGCTAAATCGTTTGTTTAAAATCGCTATTTCGCACGAATTTGAAGCGAAATCGTGTATATCGCATGATATTGAAGCTAAATCGTATGTTTCGCGTTGATTTAAAGCTAATTCGTGTATTTCGCATGAATCTGAAGCTAAATTGTTCATTTCGCATGAATTTGAAGCTAAATCGTTTGTTTAAAATCGCTATTTCTCACGAATTTGAAGCGAAATCGTGTATATCGCATGATATTTCTGCTAAATCGTATGTTTCGCGTTGATTTAGAGCTAATTCGTGTATTTCGCATTAATCTGAAGCTAAATTGTTCATATCACATGAATTTGAAGCTAAATCGTTTGTTTAAAATCGCTATTTTCGCAAGAATTTGAAGCGAAATCGTGTATATCGCATGATATTTCTGCTAAATCGTATGTTTCGCGTTGATTTAAAAGCTAATTCGTGTATTTCGCATTAATCTGAAGCTAAATTGTTCATATCACATGAATTTGAAGCTAAATCGTTTGTTTAAAATCGCTATTTCGCACGAATTTGAAGCGAAATCGTGTATATCGCATGATATTGAAGCTAAATCGTATGTTTCGCGTTGATTTAAAGCTAATTCGTGTATTTCGCATGAATCTGAAGCTAAATTGTTCATTTCGCATGAATTTGAAGCTAAATCGTTTGTTTAAAATCGCTATTTCTCACGAATTTGAAGCGAAATCGTGTATATCGCTTGATATTGAAGTTAAATCGTATGTTTCGCGTTGATTTAAAGCTAATTCGTGTATTTCGCATTAATCTGAAGCTAAATTGTTCATTTCGCATGAATTTGAAGCTAAATCTTTGTTTAAAATCTCTATTTCGCACGAATTTGAAGCGAAATCGTGTGTTTCGCATGATATTGACGATAAATCGTATGTTTCGCATTGATTTAAAGCTAATTCGTGTATTTCGCATGAATCTGAAGCAAAATTGTTCATTTCGCATGAATTTGAAGCTAAATCGTTTGTTTAAAATCTCTATTTCACACGAATTTCAATCGAAATCGTGTGTTTCGCATGATATTGAAACTCAATCGTATGTTTCGCATTGATTTAAAGCTAATTCGTGTATTTCGCATTAATCTGAAGCTAAATTGTTCATTTCGCATGAATTTGAAGCTAAATCTTTGATTAAAATCTCTATTTCGCACGAATTTGAAGCGAAATCGTGTGTTTCGCATGATATTTCTGCTAAATCGTATTTTTCGCGTTCATTTAAAGCTAATTCGTGTATTTCGCATGAATCTGAAGCTATATTGTTCATTTCGCATGAATTGGGAAACTAAATCGTTTGTTTAAAATCGCTATTTCGCACGAATTTGAAGCGAAATCGTGTATATCGCATGATATTTCTGCTAAATCGTATTTTCGCGTTGAGTTAAAGCTAATTCGTGTATTTCGCATTAATCTGAAGCTAAATTGTTCATATCACATGAATTTGAAGTTAAATCGTTTGTTTAAAATCGCTATTTCGCACGAATTTGAAGCGAAATCGTGTATATCGCATGATATTGAAGCTAAATCGTATGTTTCGCGTTGATTTAAAGCTAATTCGTGTATTTCGCATGATTCTGAAGCTAAATTGTTCATTTCGCATGAATTTGAAGCTAAATCGTTTGTTTAAAATCGCTATTTCTCACGAATTTGAAGCGAAATCGTGTATATCGCTTGATAATGAAGTTAAATCGTATGTTTCCCGTTGATTTAAAGCTAATTCGTGTATTTCGCATTAATATGAAGCTAAATTGTTCATTTCGCATGAATTTGAAGCTAAATCTTTGATTAAAAATCTCTATTTCGCACGAATTTGAAGCGAAATCGTGTGTTTCGCATGATATTTCTGCTAAATCGTATGTTTCGCGATCATTTAAAGCTAATTCGTGTATTTCGCATGAATCTGAAGCTATATTGTTCATTTCGCATGAATTGGAAACTAAATCGTTTGTTTAAAATCGCTATTTCGCACGAATTTGAAGCGAAATCGTGTATATCGCATGATATTGAAGCTAAATCGTATGTTTCGCGTTGATTTAAAGCTAATTCGTGTATTTCGCATGAATCTGAAGCTAAATTGTTCATTTCGCATGAATTTGAAGCTAAATCGTTTTTTTAATATCGCTATTTCTCACGAATTTGAAGCTAATTCGTGGTATTTCGCTTGATATTGAAGTTAAATCGTTTGTTTCGCGTTCATTTAAAGCTAATTCGTGTATTTCGCATTAATCTGAAGCTAAATTGTTCATATCACATGAATTTGAAGCTAAATCGTTTGTTGAAAATCGCTATTTCGCACGAATTTCAATCGAAATCTTGTGTTTCGCATGATATTGAAGCTAAATCGTATGTTTCGCGTTGATTTAAAGCTAATTCGTGTATTTCGCATTAATCTGAAGCTAAATTGTTCATTTCGCATGAATTTGAAGCTAAATCTTTGTTTAAAATCTCTATTTCGCACGAATTTGAAGCGAAATCGTGTGTTTCGCATGATATTGACGATAAATCGTATGTTTCGCATTGATTTAAAGCTAATTCGTGTATTTCGCATTAATCTGAAGCTAAATTGTTCATTTCGCATGAATTTGAAGCTAAATCTTTGTTTAAAATCTCTATTTCGCACGAATTTGAAGCGAAATCGTGTGTTTCGCATGATATTGACGATAAATAGTATGTTTCGCATTGATTTAAAGCTAATTCGTGTATTTCGCATGAATCTGAAGCAAAATTGTTCATTTCGCATGAATTTGAAGCTAAATCGTTTGTTTAAAATCGCTATTTCGCACGAATATGATGTGAAATCGTGTATATCGCATGATATTGAAGCTAAATCGTATGTTTCGCGTTGATTTAAAGCTAATTCGTGTATTTCGCATGAATCTGAAGCTAAATTGTTCATTTCGCATGAATTTGAAGCTAAATCGTATATATCGCTTGGTATTGAAGTTAAATCGTATGTTTCGCGTTGATTTAAAGCTAATTCGTGTATTTCGCATGAATCTGAAGTTAAATAGTTCATATCACATGAATTTGAAGCTAAATCGTTTGTTAAAATCTCTATTTCGCACGAATTTCAATCGAAATCGTGTGTTTCGCATGATATTGAAACTCAATCGTATGTTTCGCGTGATTTAAAGCTAATTCGTGTATTTCGCATTAATCTGAAGCTAAATTGTTCATTTCGCATGAATTTGAAGCTAAATCGTTTGTTTAAAATCGCTATTTCGCAAGAATTTGAAGCGAAATCGTGTATATCGCATGATATTTCTGCTAAATCGTATGTTTCGCGTTGATTTAAAGCTAATTCGTGTATTTCGCATTAATCTGAAGCTAAATTGTTCATATCACATGAATTGAAGCTAAATCGTTTGTTTAAAATCGCTATTTCGCACGAATTTGAAGCGAAATGGTGTATATCGCATGATATTGACGATAAATCGTATGTTTCGCATTGATTTAAAGCTAATTCGTGTATTTCGCATGAATCTGAAGCAAAATTGTTCATTTCGCATGAATTTGAAGCTAAATCGTTTGTTTAAAATCGCTATTTCGCACGAATTTGAAGCGAAATCGTGTATATCGCATGATATTGAAGCTAAATCGTATGTTTCGCGTTAATTTAAAGCTAATTCGTGTATTTCGCATGAATCTGAAGCTAAATTGTTCATTTCGCATGAATTTGAAGCTAAATCGTTTGTTTAAAATCGCTATTTCGCACGAATTTGAAGCAAAATCGTGTATTTCGCATGATATTGAAGCTAAATCGTATGTTTCGCGTTGATTTAAAGCTAATTCGTGTATTTCGCATTAATCTGAAGCTAAATTGTTCATATCACATGAATTTGAAGCTAAATCGTTTGTTTAAAATCGCTATTTCGCACGAATTTGAAGCGAAATCGTGTATATCGCATGATATTGAAGCTAAATCGTATGTTTCGCGTTGATTTAAAGCTAATTCGTGTATTTCGCATGAATCTGAAGGTAAATTGTTCATTTCGCATGAATTTGAACCTAAACCGTTTGTTTAAAATCGCTATTTCTCGCGAATTTGAAGCGAAATCGTGTATATCGCTTCATATTGAAGTTAAATCGTATGTTTCGCGTTGATTTAAAGCTAATTCGTGTATTTCGCATGAATCTGAAGTTAAATAGTTCATATCACATGAATTTGAAGCTAAATCGTTTGTTTAAAATCGCTATTTCGCAAGAATTTGAAGCGAAATCGTGTATATCGCATGATATTTCTGCTAAATCGTATGTTTCGCGTTGATTTAGAGCTAATTCGTGTATTTCGCATTAATCTGAAGCTAAATTGTTCATATCACATGAATTTGAAGCTAAATCGTTTGTTTAAAATCGCTATTTCGCAAGAATTTGAAGCGAAATCGTGTATATCGCATGATATTTCTGCTAAATCGTATGTTTCGCGTTGATTTAGAGCTAATTCGTGTATTTCGCATTAATCTGAAGCTAAATTGTTCATTTCGCATGAATTTGAAGCTAAATCTTTGTTTAAAATCTCTATTTCGCACGAATTTGAAGCGAAATCGTGTGTTTCGCATGATATTGACGATAATTCGTATGTTTCGCATTGATTTAAAGCTAATTCGTGTATTTCGCATGAATCTGAAGGTAAATTGTTCATTTCGCATGAATTTGAAGCTAAACCGTTTGTTTAAAATCGCTATTTCTCACGAATTTGAAGCGAAATCGTGTATATCGCTTGATATTGAAGTTAAATCGTATGTTTCGCGTTGATTTAAAGCTAATTCGTGTATTTCGCATGAATCTGAAGTTAAATAGTTCATATCACATGAATTTGAAGCTAAATCGTTTGTTTAAAATCGCTATTTCGCACGAATTTGAAGCGAAATCGTGTATATCGCATGATATTGAAGCTAAATCGTATGTTTCGCGTTGATTTAAAGCTAATTCGTGTATTTCGCATGAATCTGAAGCTAAATTGTTCATTTCGCATGAATTTGAAGCTAAATCGTTTGTTTAAAATCGCTATTTCTCACGAATTTGAAGCGAAATCGTGTATATCGCATGATATTTCTGCTAAATCGTATGTTTCGCGTTGATTTAGAGCTAATTCGTGTATTTCGCATTAATCTGAAGCTAAATTGTTCATATCACATGAATTTGAAGCTAAATCGTTTGTTTAAAATCGCTATTTCGCAAGAATTTGAAGCGAAATCGTGTATATCGCATGATATTTCTGCTAAATCGTATGTTTCGCGTTGATTTAGAGCTAATTCGTGTATTTCGCATTAATCTGAAGCTAAATTGTTCATTTCGCATGAATTTGAAGCTAAATCTTTGTTTAAAATCTCTATTTCGCACGAATTTGAAGCGAAATCGTGTGTTTCGCATGATATTGACGATAATTCGTATGTTTCGCATTGATTTAAAGCTAATTCGTGTATTTCGCATGAATCTGAAGGTAAATTGTTCATTTCGCATGAATTTGAAGCTAAACCGTTTGTTTAAAATCGCTATTTCTCACGAATTTGAAGCGAAATCGTGTATATCGCTTGATATTGAAGTTAAATCGTATGTTTCGCGTTGATTTAAAGCTAATTCGTGTATTTCGCATGAATCTGAAGTTAAATAGTTCATATCACATGAATTTGAAGCTAAATCGTTTGTTTAAAATCGCTATTTCGCACGAATTTGAAGCGAAATCGTGTATATCGCATGATATTGAAGCTAAATCGTATGTTTCGCGTTGATTTAAAGCTAATTCGTGTATTTCGCATGAATCTGAAGCTAAATTGTTCATTTCGCATGAATTTGAAGCTAAATCGTTTGTTTAAAATCGCTATTTCTCACGAATTTGAAGCGAAATCGTGTATATCGCATGATATTTCTGCTAAATCGTATGTTTCGCGTTGATTTAGAGCTAATTCGTGTATTTCGCATTAATCTGAAGCTAAATTGTTCATATCACATGAATTTGAAGCTAAATCGTTTGTTTAAAATCGCTATTTCGCAAGAATTTGAAGCGAAATCGTGTATATCGCATGATATTTCTGCTAAATCGTATGTTTCGCGTTGATTTAGAGCTAATTCGTGTATTTCGCATTAATCTGAAGCTAAATTGTTCATTTCGCATGAATTTGAAGCTAAATCTTTGTTTAAAATCTCTATTTCGCACGAATTTGAAGCGAAATCGTGTGTTTCGCATGATATTGACGATAATTCGTATGTTTCGCATTGATTTAAAGCTAATTCGTGTATTTCGCATGAATCTGAAGGTAAATTGTTCATTTCGCATGAATTTGAAGCTAAACCGTTTGTTTAAAATCGCTATTTCTCACGAATTTGAAGCGAAATCGTGTATATCGCTTGATATTGAAGTTAAATCGTATGTTTCGCGTTGATTTAAAGCTAATTCGTGTATTTCGCATGAATCTGAAGTTAAATAGTTCATATCACATGAATTTGAAGCTAAATCGTTTGTTTAAAATCGCTATTTCGCACGAATTTGAAGCGAAATCGTGTATATCGCATGATATTGAAGCTAAATCGTATGTTTCGCGTTGATTTAAAGCTAATTCGTGTATTTCGCATGAATCTGAAGCTAAATTGTTCATTTCGCATGAATTTGAAGCTAAATCGTTTGTTTAAAATCGCTATTTCTCACGAATTTGAAGCGAAATCGTGTATATCGCTTGATATTGAAGTTAAATCGTATGTTTCGCGTTGATTTTGTTACGTCTTCCGACGTATTGATGTAACCATATAAATGCGGATTCGGCAAGCCAACGCCTTGCCGGGTCGAGCGCCGGGCGCTCGAAAAATTTTGGAAATAGGTGTCAAATTACATCGTAATTTGACACCCTTTTCAGGCCCGGGCCTTCAAATCGACCTAGCCATAAGAACATAGATTATATATATTAACCCGAACTAGTTATAGGAAGATATACTACATTCGAGCCCCTATCCTACGCTCTCCCGATACCCATCCTACCGTTCAACCCATTACCGACACCTCCACCAACGTTACCATACGAGTAATACCATAAGAAGCGTTCAAGCGTTTACCGACTCTTCCACTGATGTTACCATATGCGTACTACCGTAAGACGTGTGCAAGCGTTAGCTATAGAACACCAAAGACGCGCTCCGCTAGCCGACTCACCAGCATTCCCCGGCATCCCCACTCCGGAGGATTCCCCACCACACGGTACGCCCCACTCGTACCTCCCCGGAGCAGCAGCGCCCCCACAACCGAAGGAGGTCAGAGCACCAGCGAAGATCGTCAGTTCTACTCCCAGCTCCACCGAGGAACGACTTCCTCTGGAGACCTCCCCGCACTTTACTATTTCAACTCTACACCCAGTCGTAGTTAATATTAGGAGTCTAAGTGTATCTTAATCTTGAATATATTCTTTAATACTTAGTTATTGTCGTACCCTTCAATCTTCAATCCTAACTTCTTCACGGCAAAGGAAACGAGTGTCGCCTATGGTCGAACGGTTGTCTAAACCCTTTCTGACTGCCAAGTTAATATACGCACGGAGATAGAGACTTGAGGCTTTCGGTTGGAACCTGACAACAGTCCTTCTAAGCGACATAAGCTCCCCATGCCAAAACGCGCCGGTCGTAAATATCAGCTTCGGAAGCTTTGCCGAAAAACCAGCGCGATCGCTGACGGCTCACGGAGATTCGACCGCCAACGAAACTACGAGGCCCGTATCATCGCCCAGCTTCAGCGAGCCGTGAGACATCCATACGTCGAGCTGGTCCAGTGGAGCGAGCCCCGTCCGATCGACATAGACGATACCACGTCCTACCCTCCAGTCTACGCGAAGGGAGACCCACGTCGAAGGCGCTACACGATGTTCATCTTGAAGCAAGCCGCACTCCGAGCCCTCGAGGTCGCCCGGTCTATCGACCCGATGTACTAGATCGTCCGGTGAGTGCCTTTTGTAAACCGCCTATTCGCGAACGCATGAGATCCCGGTAATACACCGAACGTACGAGTCGCGTGTGTACCCAAAGGTTTGCAACGTACGTCTTGATCCGCGGTATTCGTGCGAATATATATATTTTTCGGGAAACGACGCCGCGGGACGTAACAATTTGGTGGCAGCGGTGGGATCGCTAAACCTCTCATGATGCCCGCGAATCCTCCAGCGGTTTCTACGCGCTCGCAAACATACGACCTCAAGTCCAAACAGTTAACGCAGGACGAATTATTCGCGATCCAGAAGACCCTCGCTAATAAAGAGGCTCGCCTCCTAGAACAAGCTAATAGCTTAGAGAGGAAAAAGGAGGAATTTCAATCTCAAGTATCCCTAGCGCAGTCAGAGATGGACCTAGACCGCGAAGCCATCCACAACGAGAACGCCCAATTACGCGAACAACTCGAAATCTTAAAAACCGAAGCAACGCGCGTACAAAACCCCCTTTCTTCGGGCGCCTCAGAAATAACGAATCAGAACACAGGCAGTATGCCCGAACCAGAAAATTCCGGACTAACATTGAAGGCCGCGGCCGAATCCATACCCACGTTCGACGGATCTCAACCGCCGGTCCTCCAATTCACTCGCACGTGCCTCCGAGCCAGGACCCTGATTCCTCCACACGCGGAAGGTACTCTCGCAAAATTAATAGTCAGTAAATTACGCGGACGCGCATACATCGCAATAGAAGACTGGCCTATAAGAACAGTCTCGGGAGTTTGCGACAGATTGAAAAACGTTTTCGGATCATGCCACACTGTCGACCACTATCGCGGAGAGTTGTCGAATATTTTCATGCGTCCGAACGAACACATATTAGACTACATTAGTCGCGTCAAAGATCTGCGCGATGCAATAATCGATTGCAACAGAAGCCGCACCGATATATTTGAAATAGATGACTTCACGAGGGACTGCCTCATTCGAGGATCCGTTCCCACGATTCGGTCGCAGCTCAGGCCCCTTAGAGATAAACCTCTCCACCGCGTGTATGACGAAGCGATAAGCGTCTTTAAGGAACTAGAGCTCGATAAGGTGAGATACGAGAAGCATAACATCCGCGAGGTTCGGTTCTGCGATAACCGGGGCGAAACCCAACGCGACACCAGACCAAACATCCGCGCCGAGATAAGCCGATATCGGTCACCGTCGCCCGCACCGTTCCGCGAGGCGCGTTCTCACGAACCGCCGCGCTCACCTTATCGCGATACGCCACCGCAGCCCGACCGTCGAGTTCCCACCAACGACTCTTACGAACGACCGCGCAGCAATTACGCCACACCAAGCCGCGACGTATACATACCTCCACCCAGACGCGAAGGTAATTCCTCTTCATACTCGCGAAACCAGCAGAAATTTTGCAATTACTGCAAGACGCCGGGACACGACATTCACGAATGTCGCAAGCGAGAGTACAACAACCGCATACGCGAACAGCAGGGAAACGGGAGGCCCCTCCCGTCTCACCCGAACCCGCGACGGGAGGTAACCGAAAACTCGCGCCCACAATCGATCCGGACGTTATCGAGCGAACACACTGTACCAGAGGAAGAGTGTCGCGAGTCACATTAAGCCCCGATACCAAAGTGCCACACGTAATGGTTTCGTCCCCCGACTTTCCTTCCACCGGAAAATTTATGATCGACACTGGAGCCGAGCCGAATATAATCAAGGCATCGCTCCTTAACCCAAGCATAGTCGTAGATGTCGCGAATAGTATTAATATATCGGGGATCACTGACGAAAGCGTTGCAACCCTGGGTTCTACCACCGTCAACATAGCAAACGCAGTGGTGGAATTCCACGTGGTGCCTGATACGTTCCCAATTCCTGCGGACGGAATTTTGGGAGCAGCATTCCTCTCGGGAGAGGCAGAGATATCGTTCAGAACCAAAAGCCTGGTCTGGAACGGAAATAAATTCTCGTTTTTATCAGCAGATAGGTGTATTATCGGACCACGCGCGAGCGCGTGTATCGCGGTGAACGCCACCGGCCCGGAAATAGGCTACATTAGAAAATGCGAATTAACACCAGGCGTGATGGTGCCGCATTGCTTAGTCAAAATCTCTAACGGAAAAGCATTCGTTAACTGCGTAAACACTTCGGACAAGGCTGTCGACCTCCCCATGCCGACCATGGAGCTGGAGGAGGTGGAAGGCATCGAGTATACCGCGGAATCACGCGAGACCAATTCAATTTCAATTCATTCAGTTGCTCAATACTTCGAATCCAGCTCTCCTAACTCGCGACGTAAAGAGATCACCGACATAATAAGTACGAGTCATCTCAGCAAAGAGGAGAGATCACACGTCGACCAAATCATTTACGAATACCACGACGTCTTCCACCTCCCGGGTGAGCCTCTGGGAAAGACTAACGCGGTAAAACATAAAATTATAACAACCGACGAAATACCCGTACATGTGAAACAGTATAGATACCCTCCAATCCACAAAGAGGAAATCAATAACCAGATGAAGGAGCTGTTGGAACAAAATATCGTAGCTCCTTCCAAGTCACCATTCAATAGCCCTTTGTGGATTGTCCCGAAGAAACCCGACGCCGACGGGAACAAAAGGTGGCGTATGGTAGTCGATTTCAGGTCTTTAAACGAAAAGTCGATCCCGGATGCCTACCCGTTACCAAGCATCCTAGAAATCTTAGATCAACTCGGCAGTGCAAAATATTTTAGCGTTTTCGATTTGGCCAGCGGGTTCCACCAGATCGAAATGGAACCCGAAGACGCGGCGAAAACGGCATTCTCAACCCCTTACGGACACTACGAGTTCAAAAGGATGCCCTTCGGCCTACGGAACGCCCCCGCCACCTTTCAGAGGCTAATGGACAATATTTTATCGGGTCTCCAGGGCACGGAGCTCTTCGTGTACCTGGATGACATAGTTATCTACGCGAGAAGTTTATCAGAGCACAAGTCCAAGTTCAACAAGCTTGCCCAAAGGTTGCGGGACGCGAACCTTAAACTACAACCGTCGAAATGCGGATTTTTGCACCGCGAGGTAGCGTACCTCGGCCACATAATAGGGGAGGACGGAGTTAAGCCCTGTCCACAGAAAATTATTGCGGTCAAAGAATTCCCCAAACCCAAAAACGTAAAGAGCCTTCGCGAGTTCCTTGGTCTGTCGGGCTATTACAGACGGTTTATCAAAAACTTTTCAAACATCTCGAAACCACTAACCACGCTGCTAAAAAAGGACACCAAGTTCGTTTGGGGTCAACAACAGGAAAACGCCTTTCACACGTTACGAGAAGTGTTGACCACGGAGCCGCTATTACAGTATCCAGATTTCTCTAAAGAATTTAACATAACAACAGATGCTTCGGGGTATGCCATAGGCGGCATTCTTAGCCAGGGAGAACAGGGGAAAGATCGTCCCATCGCGTACGCATCTCGCCTACTTCACGGTGCAGAATTAAATTACTCAACCATCGAGAAGGAGTGCCTAGCCATCATTTACTGTACGCAATATTTCCGGCCATACATCTACGGCCACAAATTCAACCTAATCACAGATCATCAGCCACTCGTGTGGATGAACTCAGTCAAAGACCCTACGTCCAGGCTGCTCCGTTGGCGCCTGAAACTGGCCGAGTTCGATTACCGGATCACTTACAAAACAGGAAAAACCAATTTAAACGCAGACGCGCTTTCACGCAACCCCGTGAGCACCCTTCCAATGTCCTCCGGCTCTGGGTCCTCCGACATGTTCGACGCCGTTAAACGACCACCGCGACCCCTTCCACCCACCCCACAGAACCCGTCACCAATCCTCGGCCGACGGCCACCATCGCGAAATGTTCCTTCCACTCCCCGCCCCAACCAACCGCCACCTAGCCCGCCATCTTCACGAAAAGATCTGCCATTTTCACCCAACGCCTCGCCTTCATCTCACCAATCCCCAACCGCCCATTCCCCTCCGCACACTCCTCGCTCTCCTACGATAACAGTGGACACGCCCACCGACAGAGCAGTCACGTCCAGCCCCGAATCACAATCGGAAACCGACAGTAGCGAGAACATATTCGAACAATACAACCACCCCGCGAAACCAAATAGAAGAACGTTCGTGCATACACGCGACCGGTTGATTATGCGCGACGATAACCTGGTGGCGTTCATAACAATGGACGGCCAACCCGTGGACCCCGGGGCAGTAGATCTGTTCTCAGCCGGTAGAATACCACCACTCGAAAACCTAACGTTGTCCAGGGCAAAAGTATTGAACTCCGGAAAGAAGAAATTAATCCTACTCCCCATAAAATCCACAAAACATCACGCGGCCTCGCACGAAAACATAACAGAGTCTCTCAGATCAATACTGGACGTCGTGACCGAACTACAACTCGATTCCTTTAGCATATCAAAGATATCAATAGACGAGACACCCTGGATCAGCATTTACAAAATTCTCTTAGAACTATTTTCAAACACCAACACACAAATTTTCGCCTGCGGTAACGAAGTTCGGATACCCCCGATCAACGATCGATCCTCCATAATATCTGAAAACCACGACTCAGCCTTCGCGGGACACAAAGGCATTACGAAAACGTACAGGAGAATCAGGGAAAGATATTTTTGGCCCACACTCAAAAAAGAAGTCCAACAATTCGTAAATTCGTGTGAATCATGCCAACGAAAAAAATTAGTCCGCGTTAAAACAAGACAACCCATGACGATAACTGACACGCCCGGTAGCGCTTTCGAGAAAGTTTCAATGGATATTGTAGGCCCGCTTCCCACTTCACCTAACGACTTCTCCTACATCTTAACAATCCAAGACCTCCTCACAAAATACTCCCTAGCCATCCCACTAAGAAACGCGAACGCGATAGAAATCGCGAATGCGTTTACCCAGGAATTTATTTGCCGTTTCGGCGCGCCAAAGGGTATACTGACTGATCAAGGAACGAATTTCCTCAGTTCTCTCATGAGAAATGTAGCTAAGCGATTCAAGATCACACAATTCAAAACAACCGCGTTCAGACCCCAAAGCAACGGCTCAGTAGAACGTTCTCACCACGTTTTAACGGAATATCTGAAACAGTACATAACGAAGGGAAACTGGGACGAGTGGCTGCCGTTCGCAACCTTCTCATATAACACGAGTACGCACGAAGGCACACTGTTCACCCCTCACGAGCTTGTCTTCGGTACAATAGCTAGGACTCCCTCAGCAAATACCGCAATGCACGACTCGTCAGACGAGTCATACAACAAATATTTAGAAAATCTTCAATCAAGAATCTCCGAAACAGTAGGGAAAGCCCGAGAGAACTTGGAATCCGCAAAGTATCGCTCTAAAAAGTATTACGACAGGAAAACGAATGCTCAATCCTTTTCCGTCGGGGACAATGTGTATCTACTCAAAGAGCCGCGTAAAAGTAAGTTCGACGACGAATATTCCGGCCCGTACGAAATTGTGGAATGTATAAGCGATAGAAATGTAAGGATAAACTATAAGTCTGGTTCGCGAGTGGTCCATACGGACAAACTGAAACACGCCCCAACAGGACACCTCAGAGTGCAAAGTGTAACAGAGACGCGTTCGCCCCCACCCCAAACCCCAAACCCCACCACTCGGAACATAGGACAGCACCGGTATAAAACAGTGAGCGAGCTCCGAGACAACCCTCAGTCTGCATCCAACACCGCCAACATGAACATGACCGCACCACTTCTGATCTTCACTCTCATACGTACAGCCTCAGCAGTGATAGGCTACGACTGTGGAAGTTCGACCGTAAACGCGACTACGTTCTCCACAGTAGACAAACCGCTCTGCGAATTTTCCGATACCGAACCGACAGTCCAAAACGTCAGTATTCAGCTCCTCCAGATAGTCGACTTCGAGGAGACCACAACCTTCCAATGCAAAGTTGAAATAGATCGGACCATCTACTATTGCGGCATGCACTCCCACATGTCCGTAGTGAATAACGGCCGCCAACAGTACCTTCTCAACACTCCAAGAGACATATGCAAAACAATGCATAACTCAGGCGTACTTGTGCTACCGCCCAACAACCAATTAGTGGGACTAATGAGCAACAGCACCACCACGAGAAGTATTACACTGGCAGGTTCCATTCTGCAGGACGGAACATGCGGCGGAACTACGTATAGCGACCCTTTCGGCACTTGGAACCAAGTCATAGTGCAAGCAGTGATCAGAGTCACTCTCAAAAACTTCAGCGCCTCAACCAAAATCTCGACCAATGAGATACTCCTACCCACAGGACACCGGTGCACACTCGACAGGGAATACTGCACGGATCCGGAAGACGGATTCACCTTTTGGGACAGCATGCCTACCGACCAGTGCGCCTTCAACAAATATGAAGTCCTCTTCGATGGCAGATCTACCAAAGTCTTCACACCAAACCACAGCAACACTCCAACTTACACAGTGGCATCCGGCGACACCGTATTCGCACTCACGAGCACCGGCCGGACGCAGATCTGCGGCTACACGCTAATCCGGACCGAACACCCGAAGCTGCTCCTCCTAGAAACAGACAAAGAAGGAAAATTCAAATCAATTACCAAAACCAAGATCAATAGCCTGGACATATTCACTTATGTAAACACGAAATTCGTGTATATCGAGAAGCACCTCCGGTCCCAAATCATCGCAATGTATAGAGACATCATCAACCAAAAATGCGCACTGGAACGCCAGGTCTTGAAAAATGTTATCTCACTAATCCACATATCACCGGCAGAAGTCGCCACAACATTGGTAAAAGAGCCCGGTTACATGGCCATTCCCGCCGGAGAAGCCATATACGTCGTCAAGTGCATACCCGTTCAGTGCGTCCTCAGGAAGACAGAGGAGTGCTACGACGAACTTCCCGTCACCTATAGAAACAATTCGTTCTTCCTGACACCACGCACGCATATCCTCACAAGAACAGGCACTAAAAGAGTATGCAACGAATTGATTCCACCGATCTACCAAATTCACGGGGCACGGTACAAGATTACGCCTCGACCAGTAGAGAGTATACCACCTCCGCCACTCCAGCCGATAACAACATCTGCATGGAAATACATTGACCCAACAAATCTTGCTACCGGCGGAATATACACACAGGAAGACATCCAAAAACTTAATGAGCACATCATGTTCCCTATCGAAAAGATGGCAGTAATAAATGCACTGGCACAAGGCGCATCAGGCAGATCGTACGCAGACGGATCCGTGAAACTGCACAATCTGATGGATGAGGACACCTTGAAACAGATCGCAGAATCAACTAGCAAGAAAATATGGGGCACCTTCATCGAATTCGGCTCCATAATGGCTGGGTTCATGGGAATATACTTGGCCATACGAATCATCAAACTTTGCATCAACACAATCCTCAACGGGATCGCTCTACACGCGGCCTACGGGTGGAGTCTCCAGCTCCTCGCAGCATCGTGGAGTGCCCTGGCGCACTTCTGCCTTTACCTAAAGCACAAACAAAGTGTCAGTGAAGTGCCCCCCAAGTGTACCACGACCGAGTGTATCCCTTTAACAAGCGTTATAGTCGATAAGGAAGAGCAAACGGACTCAAAAACAAAGAGCTCTAACGACTTTGAAATCTCTATCGAGCGTACTGATAAATACGTATCGTATAAGAAACGGTCTCTCCTCGCCGACTCAGACGAGGAAGAAAAATGACTATCATCATTTTTCTTTCTCCCAGGGGGGGAGGTGTTACGTCTCCCGACGTATTGATGTAACCATATAAATGCGGATTCGGCAAGCCAACGCCTTGCCGGGCCGAGCGCCGGGCGCTCGAAAAATTTTGGAAATAGGTGTCAAATTACATCGTAATTTGACACCCTTTTCAGGCCCGGGCCTTCAAATCGACCTAGCCATAAGAACATAGATTATATATATTAACCCGAACTAGTTATAGGAAGATATACTACATTCGAGCCCCTATCCTACGCTCTCCCGATACCCATCCTACCGTTCAACCCATTACCGACACCTCCACCAACGTTACCATACGAGTAATACCATAAGAAGCGTTCAAGCGTTTACCGACTCTTCCACTGATGTTACCATATGCGTACTACCGTAAGACGTGTGCAAGCGTTAGCTATAGAACACCAAAGACGCGCTCCGCTAGCCGACTCACCAGCATTCCCCGGCATCCCCACTCCGGAGGATTCCCCACCACACGGTACGCCCCACTCGTACCTCCCCGGAGCAGCAGCGCCCCCACAACCGAAGGAGGTCAGAGCACCAGCGAAGATCGTCAGTTCTACTCCCAGCTCCACCGAGGAACGACTTCCTCTGGAGACCTCCCCGCACTTTACTATTTCAACTCTACACCCAGTCGTAGTTAATATTAGGAGTCTAAGTGTATCTTAATCTTGAATATATTCTTTAATACTTAGTTATTGTCGTACCCTTCAATCTTCAATCCTAACTTCTTCACGGCAAAGGAAACGAGTGTCGCCTATGGTCGAACGGTTGTCTAAACCCTTTCTGACTGCCAAGTTAATATACGCACGGAGCTCACCCTGAATGCTCGGTATAGAGACTTGAGGCTTTCGGTTGGAACCTGACAACAGTCCTTCTAAGCGACATAAGCTCCCCATGCCAAAACGCGCCGGTCGTAAATATCAGCTTCGGAAGCTTTGCCGAAAAACCAGCGCGATCGCTGACGGCTCACGGAGATTCGACCGCCAACGAAACTACGAGGCCCGTATCATCGCCCAGCTTCAGCGAGCCGTGAGACATCCATACGTCGAGCTGGTCCAGTGGAGCGAGCCCCGTCCGATCGACATAGACGATACCACGTCCTACCCTCCAGTCTACGCGAAGGGAGACCCACGTCGAAGGCGCTACACGACGTTCATCTTGAAGCAAGCCGCACTCCGAGCCCTCGAGGTCGCCCGGTCTATCGACCCGATGTACTAGATCGTCCGGTGAGTGCCTTTTGTAAACCGCCTATTCGCGAACGCATGAGATCCCGGTAATACACCGAACGTACGAGTCGCGTGTGTACCCAAAGGTTTGCAACGTACGCCTTGATCCGCGGTATTCGTGCGAATATATATATTTTTCGGGAAACGACGCCGCGGGACGTAACAATTTAAAGCTAATTCGTGTATTTCGCATGAATCTGAAGTTAAATAGTTCATATCACATGAATTTGAAGCTAAATCGTTTGTTTAAAATCGCTATTTCGCAAGAATTTGAAGCGAAATCGTGTATATCGGTATCATATTTCTGCTAAATCGTATGTTTCGCGTTGATTTAAAGCTAATTCGTGTATTTCGCATGAATCTGAAGGTAAATTGTTCATTTCGCATGAATTTGAAGCTAAACCGTTTGTTTAAAATCGCTATTTCTCACGAATTTGAAGCGAAATCGTGTATATCGCTTGATATTGAAGTTAAATCGTATGTTTCGCGTTGATTTAAAGCTAATTCGTGTATTTCGCATGAATCTGAAGTTAAATAGTTCATATCACATGAATTTGAAGCTAAATCGTTTGTTTAAAATCGCTATTTCGCAAGAATTTGAAGCGAAATCGTGTATATCGCATGATATTTCTGCTAAATCGTATGTTTCGCGTTGATTTAGAGCTAATTCGTGTATTTCGCATTAATCTGAAGCTAAATTGTTCATATCACATGAATTTGAAGCTATATCGTTTGTTTAAAATCGCTATTTCGCACGAATTTGAAGCGAAATCGTGTATATCGCATGATATTGAAGCTAAATCGTATGTTTCGCGTTGATTTAAAGCTAATTCGTGTATTTCGCATCAATCTGAAGCTAAATTGTTCATTTCGCATGAATTGGAAACTAAATCGTTTGTTTAAAATCGCTATTTCGCACGAATTTGAAGCGAAATCGTGTGTTTCGCATGATATTGAACCTAAATCGTATGTTTCGCGTTCATTTAAAGATAATTCGTGTATTTCGCATTAATCTGAAGCTAAATTGTTCATTTCGCATGAATTTGAAGCTAAATCGTTTGTTGAAAATCGCTATTTCGCAAGAATTTGAAGCGAAATCGTGTATATCGCATGATATTTCTGCTAAATCGTATGTTTCGCGTTGATTTAGAGCTAATTCGTGTATTTCGCATTAATCTGAAGCTAAATTGTTCATATCACATGAATTTGAAGCTAAATCGTTTATTTAAATCGCTATTTCGCACGAATTTGAAGCGAAATCGTGTATATCGCATGATATTGAAGCTAAATCGTATGTTTCGCGTTGATTTAAAGCTAATTCGTGTATTTCGCATGAATCTGAAGCTAAATTGTTCATTTCGCATGAATTTGAAGCTAGGTCGTTTGTTTAAAATCGCTATTTCTCACGAATTTGAAGCGTAATCGTGTATATCGCATGATATTGACGATAAATCGTATGTTTCACGTTGATTTAAAGCTAATTCGTGTATTTCGCATGAATCTGAAGCTAAATTGTTCATTTCGCATGAATTTGTAGCTAAATCGTTTGTTTAAAATCGCTATTTCTCACGAATTTGAAGCGAAATCGTGTATATCGCTTGATATTGAAGTTAAATCGTATGTTTCGCGTTGATTTAAAGCTAATTCATGTATTTCGCATGAATCTGAAGTAAAATAGTTCATATCACATGAATTTGAAGCTAAATCGTTTGTTTAAAATCGCTATTTCGCAAGAATTTGAAGCGAAATCGTGTATATCGCATGATATTTCTGCTAAATCGTATGTTTCGCGTTGATTTAAAGCTAATTCGTGTATTTCGCATGAATCTGAAGCTAAATTGTTCATTTCGCATGAATTTGAAGCTAAACCGTTTGTTTAAAATCGCTATTTCTCACGAATTTGAAGCGAAATCGTGTATATCGCTTGATATTGAAGCTAAATCGTATGTTTCGCGTTGATTTAAAGCCAATTCGTGCATTTCGCATTAATCTGAAGCTAAATTGTTCATTTCGCATGAATTTGAAGCTAAATCTTTGTTTAAAATCTCTATTTCGCACGAATTTGAAGCGAAATCGTGTGTTTCGCATGATATTGACGATAAATCGTATGTTTCGCATTGATTTAAAGCTAATTCGTGTATTTCGCATGAATCTGAAGCAAAATTGTTCATTTCGCATGAATTTGAAGCTAAATCGTTTGTTTAAAATCGCTATTTCGCAAGAATTTGAAGCGAAATCGTGTATATCGCATGATATTTCTGCTAAATCGTATGTTTCGCGTTGATTTAAAGCTAATTCGTGTATTTCGCATTAATCTGAAGCTAAATTGTTCATATCACATGAATTTAAAGCTAAATCGTTTGTTTAAAATCGCTATTTCGCACGAATTTGAAGCGAAATCGTGTATATCGCATGATATTGAAGCTAAATCGTATATTTCGCGTTGATTTAAAGCTAATTCGTGTATTTCGCATGAATCTGAAGCAAAATTGTTCATTTCGCATGAATTTGAAGCTAAATCGTTTGTTTAAAATCGCTATTTCTCACGAATTTGAAGCGAATTCGTGTATATCATTTGATATTGAAGCTAAATCGTATGTTTCGCGTTGATTTAAAGCTAATTCGTGTATTTCGCATTAATCTGAAGCTAAATTGTTCATATCACATGAATTTGAAGCTAAATCGTTTGTTTAAAATCGCTATTTCGCACGAATTTGAAGCGAAATCGTGTATATCGCATGATATTGAAGCTAAATCGTATGTTTCGCGTTGATTTAAAGCTAATTCGTGTATTTCGCATGAATCTGAAGCTAAATTGTTCATTTCGCATGAATTTGAAGCTAAATCTTTGTTTAAAATCTCTATTTCGCACGAATTTCAATCGAAATCGTGTGTTTCGCATGATATTGAAACTAAATCGTATGTTTCGCGTTGATTTAAAGCTAATTCGTGTATTTCGCATTAATCTAAAGCTAAATTGTTCATTTCGCATGAATTTGAAGCTAAATCTTTGTTTAAAATCTCTATTTCGCACGAATTTGAAGCGAAATCGTGTGTTTCGCATGATATTGACGATAAATCGTATGTTTCGCATTGATTTAAAGCTAATTCGTGTAATTCGCATGAATCTGAAGCAAAATTGTTCATTTCGCATGAATTTGAAGCTAAATCGTTTGTTTAAAATCGCTATTTCGCAAGAATTTGAAGCGAAATCGTGTATATCGCATGATATTTCTGCTAAATCGTATGTTTCGCGTTGATTTAAAGCTAATTCGTGTATTTCGCATTAATCTGAAGCTAAATTGTTCATATCACATGAATTTGAAGCTAAATCGTTTGTTTAAAATCGCTATTTCGCACGAATTTGAAGCGAAATCGTGTATATCGCATGATATTGAAGCTAAATCGTATGTTTCGCGTTGATTTAAAGCTAATTCGTGTATTTCGCATGAATCTGAAGCTAAATTGTTCATTTCGCATGAATTTGAAGCTAAATCGTTTGTTTAAAATCGCTATTTCGCACGAATTTGAAGCGAAATCGTATGTTTCGCATGATATTGAAGCTAAATCGTTTGTTTAAAATCGCTACTTCGCACGAATTTGAAGCGAAATCGTGTATATCGCATGATATTGAAGCTAAATCGTATGTTTCGCGTTGATTTAAAGCTAATTCGTGTATTTCGCATGATATTGAAGCTAAATCGTATGTTTCGCGTTGATTTAAAGCTAATTCGTATATTTCGCATGAATCTGAAGCTAAATTGTTCATTTCGCATGAATTTGAAGCTAAACCGTTTGTTTAAAATCGCTATTTCTCACGAATTTGAAGCGAAATCGTGTATATCGCTTGATATTGAAGTTAAATCGTATGTTTCGCGCTGATTTAAAGCTAATTCGTGTATTTCGCATGAATCTGAAGTTAAATAGTTCATATCACATGAATTTGAAGCTATATCGTTTGTTTAAAATCGCTATTTCGCAAGAATTTGAAGCGAAATCGTGTATATCGCATGATATTTCTGCTAAATCGTATGTTTCGCGTTGATTTAGAGCTAATTCGTGTATTTCGCATTAATCTGAAGCTAAATTGTTCATATCACATGAATTTGAAGCTAAATCGTTTGTTTAAAATCGCTATTTCGCACGAATTTGAAGCGAAATCGTGTATATCGCATGATATTGAAGCTAAATCGTATGTTTCGCGTTGATTTAAAGCTAATTCGTGTATTTCGCATTAATCTGAAGCTAAATTGTTCATATCACATGAATTTGAAGCTAAATCGTTTGTTTAAAATCGCTATTTCGCACGAATTTGTAGCGAAATCGTGTATATCGCATGATATTGAAGCTAAATCGTATGTTTCGCGTTGATTTAAAGCTAATTCGTGTATTTCGCATGAATCTGAAGCTAAATTGTTCATTTCGCATGAATTTGAAGCTAAATCTTTGTTTAAAATCTCTATTTCGCACGAATTTCAATCGAAATCGTGTGTTTCGCATGATATTGAAACTAAATCGTATGTTTCGCGTTGATTTAAAGCTAATTCGTGTATTTCGCATTAATCTGAAGCTAAATTGTTCATTTCGCATGAATTTGAAGCTAAATCTTTGTTTAAAATCTCTATTTCGCACGAATTTGAAGCGAAATCGTGTGTTTCGCATGATATTGACGATAAATCGTATGTTTCGCATTGATTTAAAGCTAATTCGTGTATTTCGCATGAATCTGAAGGTAAATAGTTCATATCACATGAATTTGAAGCTAAATCGTTTGTTTAAAATCGCTATTTCGCAAGAATTTGAAGCGAAATCGTGTATATCGCATGATATTTCTGCTAAATCGTATGTTTCGCGTTGATTTAAAGCTAATTCGTGTATTTCGCATTAATCTGAAGCTATATTGTTCATATCACATGAATTTGAAGCTAAATCGTTTGTTTAAAATCGCTATTTCGCACGAATTTGAAGCGAAATCGTGTATATCGCATGATATTGAAGCTAAATCGTATGTTTCGCGTTGATTTAAAGCTAATTCGTGTATTTCGCATGAATCTGAAGCTAAATTGTTCATTTCGCATGAATTTGAAGCTAAATCGTTTGTTTAAAATCGCTATTTCGCACGAATTTGAAGCGAAATCGTACGTTTCGCATGATATTGAAGCTAAATCGTTTGTTTAAAATCGCTACTTCGCACGAATTTGAAGCGAAATCGTGTATATCGCATGATATTGAAGCTAAATCGTATGTTTCGCGTTGATTTAAAGCTAATTCGTGTATTTCGCATGATATTGAAGCTAAATCGTATGTTTCGCGTTGATTTAAAGCTAATTCGTGTATTTCGCATGAATCTGAAGCTAAATTGTTCATTTCGCATGAATTTGAAGCTAAATCGTTTGTTTAAAATCGCTATTTCGCACGAATTTGAAGCGAAATCGTGTATGTCGCATGATATTGAAGCTAAATCGTATGTTTCGCGTTGATTTAAAGCTAATTCGTGTATTTCGCATGAATCTGAAGCTAAATTGTTCATTTCGCATGAATTTGAAGCTAAACCGTTTGTTTAAAATCGCTATTTCTCACGAATTTGAAGCGAAATCGTGTATATCGCTTGATATTGAAGTTAAATCGTATGTTTCGCGTTGATTTAAAGCTAATTCGTGTATTTCGCATGAATCTGAAGTTAAATAGTTCATATCACATGAATTTGAAGCTAAATCGTTTGTTTAAAATCGCTATTTCGCAAGAATTTGAAGCGAAATCGTGTATATCGCATGATATTTCTGCTAAATCGTATGTTTCGCGTTGATTTAGAGCTAATTCGTGTATTTCGCATTAATCTGAAGCTAAATTGTTCATATCACATGAATTTGAAGCTAAATCGTTTGTTTAAAATCGCTATTTCGCAAGAATTTGAAGCGAAATCGTGTATATCGCATGATATTTCTGCTAAATCGTATGTTTCGCGTTGATTTAAAGCTAATTCGTGTATTTCGCATTAATCTGAAGCTAAATTGTTCATTTCGCATGAATTTGTAGCTAAATCGTTTGTTTAAAATCGGTATTTCTCACGAATTTGAAGCGTAATCGTGTATATCGCATGATATTGAAGCTAAATCGTATGTTTCGCGTTGATTTAAAGCCAATTCGTGCATTTCGCATGAATCTGAAGTTAAATAGTTCATATCACATGAATTTGAAGCTAAATCGTTTGTTTAAAATCGCTATTTCGCAAGAATTTGAAGCGAAATCGTGTATATCGCATGATATTTCTGCTAAATCTTATGTTTCGCGTTGATTTAGAGCTAATTCGTGTATTTCGCATTAATCTGAAGCTAAATTGTTCATATCACATGAATTTGAAGCTAAATCGTTTGTTTAAAATCGCTATTTCGCACGAATTTGAAGCGAAATCGTGTATATCGCATGATATTGAAGCTAAATCGTATGTTTCGCGTTGATTTAAAGCTAATTCGTGTATTTCGCATGATATTGAAGCTAAATCGTATGTTTCGCGTTGATTTCAAGCTAATTCGTGTATTTCGCATTAATCTGAAGCTAAATTGTTCATATCACATGAATTTGAAGCTATATCGTTTGTTTAAAATCGCTATTTCGCACGAATTTGAAGCGAAATCGTGTATATCGCATGATATTGAAGCTAAATCGTATGTTTCGCGTTGATTTAAAGCTAATTCGTGTATTTCGCATCAATCTGAAGCTAAATTGTTCATTTCGCATGAATTGGAAACTAAATCGTTTGTTTAAAATCGCTATTTCGCACGAATTTGAAGCGAAATCGTGTGTTTCGCATGATATTGAACCTAAATCGTATGTTTCGCGTTCATTTAAAGATAATTCGTGTATTTCGCATTAATCTGAAGCTAAATTGTTCATTTCGCATGAATTTGAAGCTAAATCGTTTGTTGAAAATCGCTATTTCGCAAGAATTTGAAGCGAAATCGTGTATATCGCATGATATTTCTGCTAAATCGTATGTTTCGCGTTGATTTAGAGCTAAGTCGTGTATTTCGCATTAATCTGAAGCTAAATTGTTCATATCACATGAATTTGAAGCTAAATCGTTTATTTAAATCGCTATTTCGCACGAATTTGAAGCGAAATCGTGTATATCGCATGATATTGAAGCTAAATCGTATGTTTCGCGTTGATTTAAAGCTAATTCGTGTATTTCGCATGAATCTGAAGCTAAATTGTTCATTTCGCATGAATTTGAAGCTAGGTCGTTTGTTTAAAATCGCTATTTCTCACGAATTTGAAGCGTAATCGTGTATATCGCATGATATTGACGATAAATCGTATGTTTCGCGTTGATTTAAAGCTAATTCGTGTATTTCGCATGAATCTGAAGCTAAATTGTTCATTTCGCATGAATTTGTAGCTAAATCGTTTGTTTAAAATCGCTATTTCTCACGAATTTGAAGCGAAATCGTGTATATCGCTTGATATTGAAGTTAAATCGTATGTTTCGCGTTGATTTAAAGCTAATTCATGTATTTCGCATGAATCTGAAGTAAAATAGTTCATATCACATGAATTTGAAGCTAAATCGTTTGTTTAAAATCGCTATTTCGCAAGAATTTGAAGCGAAATCGTGTATATCGCATGATATTTCTGCTAAATCGTATGTTTCGCGTTGATTTAAAGCTATTCGTGTATTTCGCATGAATCTGAAGCTAAATTGTTCATTTCGCATGAATTTGAAGCTAAACCGTTTGTTTAAAATCGCTATTTCTCACGAATTTGAAGCGAAATCGTGTATATCGCTTGATATTGAAGCTAAATCGTATGTTTCGCGTTGATTTAAAGCTAATTCGTGTATTTCGCATTAATCTGAAGCTAAATTGTTCATTTCGCATGAATTTGAAGCTAAATCTTTGTTTAAAATCTCTATTTCGCACGAATTTGAAGCGAAATCGTGTGTTTCGCATGATATTGACGATAAATCGTATGTTTCGCATTGATTTAAAGCTAATTCGTGTAATTCGCATGAATCTGAAGCAAAATTGTTCATTTCGCATGAATTTGAAGCTAAATCGTTTGTTTAAAATCGCTATTTCGCAAGAATTTGAAGCGAAATCGTGTATATCGCATGATATTTCTGCTAAATCGTATGTTTCGCGTTGATTTAAAGCTAATTCGTGTATTTCGCATTAATCTGAAGCTAAATTGTTCATATCACATGAATTTGAAGCTAAATCGTTTGTTTAAAATCGCTATTTCGCACGAATTTGAAGCGAAATCGTGTATATCGCATGATATTGAAGCTAAATCGTATGTTTCGCGTTGATTTAAAGCTAATTCGTGTATTTCGCATGAATCTGAAGCTAAATTGTTCATTTCGCATGAATTTGAAGCTAAATCGTTTGTTTAAAATCGCTATTTCGCACGAATTTGAAGCGAAATCGTACGTTTCGCATGATATTGAAGCTAAATCGTTTGTTTAAAATCGCTACTTCGCACGAATTTGAAGCGAAATCGTGTATATCGCATGATATTGAAGCTAAATCGTATGTTTCGCGTTGATTTAAAGCTAATTCGTGTATTTCGCATGATATTGAAGCTAAATCGTATGTTTCGCGTTGATTTAAAGCTAATTCGTGTATTTCGCATGAATCTGAAGCTAAATTGTTCATTTCGCATGAATTTGAAGCTAAATCGTTTGTTTAAAATCGCTATTTCGCACGAATTTGAAGCGAAATCGTGTATGTCGCATGATATTGAAGCTAAATCGTATGTTTCGCGTTGATTTAAAGCTAATTCGTGTATTTCGCATGAATCTGAAGCTAAATTGTTCATTTCGCATGAATTTGAAGCTAAACCGTTTGTTTAAAATCGCTATTTCTCACGAATTTGAAGCGAAATCGTGTATATCGCTTGATATTGAAGTTAAATCGTATGTTTCGCGTTGATTTAAAGCTAATTCGTGTATTTCGCATGAATCTGAAGTTAAATAGTTCATATCACATGAATTTGAAGCTAAATCGTTTGTTTAAAATCGCTATTTCGCACGAATTTGAAGCGAAATCGTACGTTTCGCATGATATTGAAGCTAAATCGTTTGTTTAAAATCGCTACTTCGCACGAATTTGAAGCGAAATCGTGTATATCGCATGATATTGAAGCTAAATCGTATTTTTCGCGTTGATTTAAAGCTAATTCGTGTATTTCGCATGATATTGAAGCTAAATCGTATGTTTCGCGTTGATTTAAAGCTAATTCGTGTATTTCGCATGAATCTGAAGCTAAATTGTTCATTTCGCATGAATTTGAAGCTAAACCGTTTGTTTAAAATCGCTATTTCTCACGAATTTGAAGCGAAATCGTGTATATCGCATGATATTGAAGCTAAATCGTATGTTTCGCGTTGATTTAAAGCTAATTCGTGTATTTCGCATTAATCTGAAGTTAAATTGTTCATATCACATGAATTTGAAGCTAAATCGTTTGTTTAAATCGCTATTTCTCACGAATTTGAAGCGAAATCGTGTATATCGCTTGATATTGAAGTTAAATCGTATGTTTCGCGTTGATTTAAAGCTAATTCGTGTATTTCGCATGAATCTGAAGTTAAATAGTTCATAGCACATGAATTTGAAGCTAAATCGTTTGTTTAAAATCGCTATTTCGCAAGAATTTGAAGCGAAATCGTGTATATCGCATGATATTTCTGCTAAATCGTATGTTTCGCGTTGATTTAGAGCTAATTCGTGTATTTCGCATTAATCTGAAGCTAAATTGTTCATATCACATGAATTTGAAGCTAAATCGTTTGTTTAAAATCGCTATTTCTCACGAATTTGAAGCGTAATCGTGTATATCGCTTGATATTGAAGTTAAATCGTATGTTTCGCGTTGATTTAAAGCTAATTCGTGTATTTCGCATGAATCTGAAGTTAAATTGTTCATTTCGCATGAATTTGAAGCTAAATCGTTTGTTGAAAATCGCTATTTCGCACGAATTTCAATCGAAATCGTGTGCTTCGCATGATATTGAAGCTAAATCGTATGTTTCGCGTTGATTTAAAGCTAATTCGTGTATTTCGCATTAATCTGAAGCAAAATTGTTCATTTCGCATGAATTTGAAGCTAAATCGTTTGTTTAAAATCGCTATTTCTCACGAATTTGAACCGAAATCGTGTATATCGCTTGATATTGAAGTTAAATCGTATGTATCGCGTTGATTTAAAGCTAATTCGTGTATTTCGCATGAATCTGAAGTTAAATAGTTCTTATCACATGAATTTGAAGCTAAATCGTTTGTTTAAAATCGCTATTTCGCAAGAATTTGAAGCGAAATCGTGTATATCGCATGATATTTCTGCTAAATCGTATGTTTCGCGTTGATTTAGAGCTAATTCGTGCATTCGCATTAATCTGAAGCTAAATTGTTCATATCACATGAATTTGAAGCTAAATCGTTTGTTTAAAATCGCTATTTCGCACGAATTTGAAGCGAAATCGTGTATATCGCATGATATTTCTGCTAAATCGTATGTTTCGCGTTGATTTAAAGCTAATTCGTGTATTTCGCATTAATCTGAAGCTAAATTGTTCATTTCGCATGAATTTGAAGCTAAATCTTTGTTTAAAATCTCTATTTCGCACGAATTTGAAGCGAAATCGTGTGTTTCGCATGATATTGACGATAAATCGTATGTTTCGCATTGATTTAAAGCTAATTCGTGTATTTCGCATGAATCTGAAGCAAAATTGTTCATTTCGCATGAATTTGAAGCTAAATCGTTTGTTTAAAATCGCTATTTCGCAAGAATTTGAAGCGAAATCGTGTATATCGCATGATATTTCTGCTAAATCGTATGTTTCGCGTTGATTTCAAGCTAATTCGTGTATTTCGCATTAATCTGAAGCTAAATTGTTCATATCACATGAATTTGAAGCTAAATCGTTTGTTTAAAATCGCTATTTCGCACGAATTTGAAGCGAAATCGTGTATATCGCATGATATTGTAGCTAAATCGTATGTTTCGCGTTGATTTAAAGCTAATTCGTGTATTTCGCATGAATCTGAAGCTAAATTGTTCATTTCGCATGAATTTGAAGCTAAGTCGTTTGTTTAAAATCGCTATTTCTCACGAATTTGAAGCGTAATCGTGTATATCGCTTGATATTGAAGTTAAATCGTATGTTTCGCGTTGATTTAAAGCTAATTCGTGTATTTCGCATGAATCTGAAGTTAAATTGTTCATTTCGCATGAATTTGAAGCTAAATCGTTTGTTGAAAATCGCTATTTCGCACGAATTTCAATCGAAATCGTGTGCTTCGCATGATATTGAAGCTAAATCGTATGTTTCGCGTTGATTTAAAGCTAATTCGTGTATTTCGCATTAATCTGAAGCTAAATTGTTCATTTCGCATGAATTTGAAGCTAAACCGTTTGTTTAAAATCGCTATTTCTCACGAATTTGAAGCGAAATCGTGTATATCGCTTGATATTGAAGTTAAATCGTATGTATCGCGTTGATTTAAAGCTAATTCGTGTATTTCGCATGAATCTGAAGCTAAATTTTTCATTTCGCATGAATTTGAAGATAAATCGTTTGTTTAAAATCGCTATTTCGCACGAATTTGAAGCGAAATCGTGTATATCGCATGATATTGAAGCTAAATCGTATGTTTCGCGTTGATTTAAAGCCAATTCGTGCATTTCGCATGAATCTGAAGTTAAATAGTTCATATCACATGAATTTGAAGCTAAATCGTTTGTTTAAAATCGCTATTTCGCACGAATTTGAAGCGAAATCGTGTATATCGCATGATATTGAAGCTAAATCGTATGTTTCGCGTTGATTTAAAGCCAATTCGTGCATTTCGCATGAATCTGAAGTTAAATAGTTCATATCACATGAATTTGAAGCTAAATCGTTTGTTTAAAATCGCTATTTCGCAAGAATTTGAAGCGAAATCGTGTATATCGCATGATATTGAA
>NW_027478093.1:0-30443 GCF_051020955.1 Megalopta genalis | reverse complement strand
CTATATCTTCTACATCGCTTTGATTTGAAGCTAAATCATGTGTTTTGCATGGATTTGATGCTACCTCATTTGTTTCCACTGCATTTGAAGCAATATCAGTTATATCCCAAGTATGTGATGGTAAATCATTTGTTTCGCATGGATTTGAAGCTAAACCTTCTACATCGTATTGATTTGAAGCTAAATCATGTGTTTTGCATGGATTTGATGCTAACTCGTTTGTTTCCCCTGCATTTGAATCTATATGAGTTATATCGCAAGTATCTGATGCTAAATCACTTGTTTTGCATGAATTTGAAGCTAAACCTTCTACATCGTATCGATTTGCAGCTAAATCATGTGCTCCGCATGGATCTGAAGATAACTCGTTTGTTTCCTCTTCATTTGAAGCTATGTCACTTAAATCCCATGTGTTTGATGCCAAATCATTTGTTTCGCATGGATTTGAAGCTAAACCTTCTACATCGCATTGATTTGCAGCTAAGTCATGCGTTTCGCACGGATTTGAAGCTAACTCGTTTGGTTCGTTTTCATTTGAATCTATATCACTCATATCCCAAGTGTTTGAAGCTGAATCATTTGTTTCGCATGGACTTGAAGCTAAACCTTCTACATCGCATTGATTTGCAGCTAAGTCATGCGTTTCGCACGGATTTGAAGCTAACTCGTTTGTTTCGTCTGCATTTGAATCTATATCATTTATATCGCAAGTATTTCAATCAAAATCACTTGTTTCGCACGGATTTGAAACTAAACAACGTGTTTCTCATGAATTTGAATCTAAATCATGTGCTTCGCATGGTTTTGAAGCTAACTCGTTATTTCGCCTGCATTTGAAGCTATATCACTTATATCGCATGTATCTGAGGCTATATCATTGTGTCGCATGGATTTGAAGGAAACTTGTTTCGCCTGCATTTGAAGCTATATCACTTGTATCGAAGTATTTGAAGAATAATCATTTGTTTCGCATGGATCTGAAGCTAAACCTTCCACATCGCATTGATTTGAAGCTAATTCATGTGTCTTGCATGGATTTTATGTTAACTCGTTTGTTTCCCCTGCATTTGAAGCTATATCAATTATATCGCAAGTATCTGATGCTAAATCACTTGTTTCGCATGAATTTGAAGCTAAACCTTCTACATCGCATTGATTTGAAGCTAAATCATGTGTTTCGCTTGGATTGAAGCTATACCTTCTGCATCGCTTTCATTTGACGCTAAATCATGTGTTTCGCTTAGATTTGAAGCTAAACCTTCTACATCGCATTGATTTGAAGTTAAATCATTTGTTTCGCATGGATTTGAAGCTAAACCTTCTACATCGTAACGATTTGAAGCTAAATGATACGTATGGCATGGATTTTGAAGCTATCCCGTTTGATTCTCATGCAGTTGAAGCTATATCACCTATATCCGAAGATTTTGAAGCTCAACCATTTGTTCCGCATCGATTTGAAGCTATGCCTTCTACTTCGCATTGATTTGAAGCTAAATCATTTGTGTCGCATGGATTTGAAGGTAAACCTTCTACATCGCATTGATTTGAAGCATATCGTGTGATTCGCTTGGATTTGATGCTAACTCGTTTGTTTGGCCTGCATTTGATGCTATATCACTCTATCGCAAGTATCTGAAGCTAAATCATTTGTTTCGTATGATTTAAAGCCAAACCTTCTACATCGTATTGACTTCAAGCTAAATCATTTGTTTCGCTTGGATTTGTAGCTATATCTTCTACATCGCTTTGATTTGAAGCTAAATCAAGTGTTTTGCATGGATTTGATGCTACCTCATTTGTTTCCACTGCATTTTGAAGCAATATCAGTTATATCCCAAGTATGTGATGGTAAATCATTTGTTTCGCATGGATTTGAAGCTAAACCTTCTACATCGTATTGATTTGAAGCTAAATCATGTGTTTTGCATGGATTTGATGCTAACTCGTTTGTTTCCCCTGCATTTGAATCTATATGAGTTATATCGCAAGTATCTGATGCTAAATCACTTGTTTTGCATGAATTTGAAGCTAAACCTTCTACATCGTATCGATTTGCAGCTAAATCATGTGCTCCGCATGGATCTGAAGATAACTCGTTTGTTTCCTCTTCATTTGAAGCTATGTCACTTAAATCCCATGTGTTTGATGCCAAATCATTTGTTTCGCATGGATTTGAAGCTAAACCTTCTACATCGCATTGATTTGCAGCTAAGTCATGCGTTTCGCACGGATTTGAAGCTAACTCGTTTGGTTCGTTTTCATTTGAATCTATATCACTCATATCCCAAGTGTTTGAAGCTGAATCATTTGTTTCGCATGGACTTGAAGCTAAACCTTCTACATCGCATTGATTTGCAGCTAAGTCATGCGTTTCGCAGGATTTGAAGCTAACTCGTTTGTTTCGTCTGCATTTGAATCTATATCATTTATATCGCAAGTATTTCAATCAAAATCACTTGTTTCGCACGGATTTGAAACTAAACAACGTGTTTCTCATGAATTTGAATCTAAATCATGTGCTTCGCATGGATTTGAAGCTAACTCGTTATTTTCGCCTGCATTTGAAGCTATATCACTTATATCGCATGTATCTGAAGCTAGATCAATTGTTTTGCATGGATTTGAAGCTAAACCTTCTACATCGCATTGAGTTGAAGCTTAATCATGTGTTTTGCATGGATTTGAAGCTAACTCGTTAGTTTCGCCTGCATTTGAAGCTATATCACTTATATCGCATGTATCTGAAGCTAGATCAATTGTTTTGCATGGATTTGAAGCTAAACCTTCCACATCGCATCGATTTGCAGCTACATCATGTGCTTCGCATGGATCTGATGCTAACTCGTTTGTTTCGTCTGCATTTGAAGCTGTATCACTTAAATCCCATGTGTTCGATGTTAAATCATTTGTTTCGCATGGATTTGAAGATAAACCTTCTACATCGTATTGATTTGCAGCTAAGTCATGCGTTTTCGCACGGATTTGAAGTTAACTCGTTTGTTTCGTCTGCACTTGAAGCAATATCGCATATATCGCTAGTATCTGATGCTAAATCATTTGTTTCGCATGATTTGAAGCTAAACCTTCAACATCGCATTGATTTGCAGCTAAATCATGTGTTTCGCATGGATTTGCAGCTAACTCGTTCGTTTCGTTTGCATTTGATGCTATATCACTTATATCGCAAGGATCTGAATCTAAATCATTTCTTTCGCATGGATTTGAAGCTATCTCGTTTGTTTCGTCTGCATTTGCAGCTATATCACTTATATCGCTAGTATCTGAAGCTAAATCATTTGTTTCGCATGGATTTGAAGCTAAGCATTCTACTTCGCATCGATTTGAACCGAAATGATGTGAATCGCATGGATTTTGAAGCTAACTCGTTTGATTCGACTGCATTTGAAGCTATATCGCTTATATTGCAAGTATCTGATTCTAAATCATTTGTTTCGCTTGGATTTGAGGCTAAACCTTCCACATCGCATTGATTTGCAGTTCAATCATGTGTTTCGCATGGATTTTAAGCTAACTCGTTTGTTTCGTCTGCATTTGAAGCTATATCACTTATATCCCAAGTGGTTGCAGCTCGATCATTTGTTTCGCATGGATTTAGAAGCTAAACCTTCTAAATCGCATGAAATTTAAGCTAAATCATGTGCTCCGCATGGATTTGAAGCCAACTCGCTTGTTTCGTCTGCACTTGAAAGCAATATCACATATATCGTTAGTATCTGAAGCTAAATCATTTGTTTCACATGGATTTGAAGCTAAACCTTTAACATCGCATTGATTTGCAGCTAAATCATGGTGTCTCGCATGGATTTGCAGCTAACTCGTTCGTTTTCGACTGCATTTGATGCTATATCACTTATATCGCAAGTATCTGAAGCTGAATCAATTGTTTCGCATGGATTTGAAGCTAAACTTTCTACATCGCATCGATTTGCAGCTAAATCATGTGCTTCGCATGGATCTGAAGCTAGCTCGTTTGTTTCGTCTGCATTTGAAGCTATGTCACTTATATCGCAAGTATCTGAAGCTAAATCAATTGTTTCGCATGGATTTGAAGCTAAACTTTCTACATCGCATCGATTTGCAGCGAAATCATGTGCTTCGCATGGATCTGAAGCTAACTCGTTTGTTTTCGTCTGCATTTGAGCTATGTCACTTAAATCCCATGTGTTTGATGCTAAATCATTTGTATCGCATGGATTTGTAGCTAAACCTTCTACATCGCATTGATTTGCAGCTAAGTCATGCGTTTCGCACAGATTTGAAGTTAACTCGTTTGGTTCGTTTGCATTTGAATCTATATCACTCATATCCCAAGTGTTTGATTCTAAATCATTTGTTTCGCATGGATTTGAAGCTAAACCTTCTACATCGCATTGATTTTGCAGCTAAGTCATGCGTTTCGCACGGATTTGAAGCTAACTCGTTTGGTTCGTTTGCATTTGAATCTATATCACTCATATCCCAAGTGTTTGAAGCTGAATCATTTGTTTCGCATGGATTTGAAGCTAAACCTTCTACATCGCATTGATTTGCAGCTAAGTCATGCGATTCGCACGGATTTGAAGCTAACTCGTTTGTTTCGTCTGCATTTGAATCTATATCATTTATATCGCAAGTATTTCAATCAAAATCACTTGTTTCGCACGGATTTGAAACTAAACAACGTGTTTCTCATGAATTTGAAGCTATCTCGCTTGTTTCGTCTGCATTTGCAGCTATATCACTTATATCGCTAGTATCTGAAGGGTAAATCAATTGTTCCGCATGGATTTGAAGCTAAGCTTTCTGCTTTGCATCGATTTGAATCTAAATGATGTGAATCGCATTGTTTTTGAAGCTAACTCGTTTGTTTCGTCTGCATTTGAAGCTATGTCACTTATATCGCAAGTATCTGAAGCTAAATCAATTGTTTCGCATGGATTTGAAGCTAAACTATGTACATCGCATCGATTTGCAGCTAAATCATGTGCTTCGCATGGATCTGAAGCTAACTCGTTTGTTTCCTCTTCATTTGAAGCTATGTCACATAAATCCCATGTGTTTGATGCTAAATCATTTGTTTCGCATGGATTTGAAGCTAAACCTTCTACATCGCATTGATTTGCAGGCTAAGTCATTGCGTTTCGCACGGATTTGAAGCTAACTCGTTTGGTTCGTTTGCATTTGAATCTATATCACTCATATCCCAAGTGTTTGAAGCTGAATCATTTGTTTCGTATGGACTTGAAGCTAAACCTTCTACATCGCATTGATTTGCAGCTAAGTCATGCGTTTCGCACGGATTGAAGCTAACTCGTTTGTTTCGTCTGCATTTGAAATCTATATCATTTATATCGCAAGTATTTCAATCAAAATCACTTGTTCGCACGGATTTGAAACTAAACAACGTGTTTCTCATGAATTTGAATCTAAATCATGTGCTTCGCATGGATTTGAAGCTAACTCGTTATTTTCGCCTGCATTTGAAGCTATATCACTTATATCGCATGTATCTGAGGCTATATCATTTGTGTCGCATGGATTTGAAGGAAACTTGTTTCGCCTGCATTTGAAGCTATATCACTTGTATCGCAAGTATTTGAAGAATAATCATTTGTTTCGCATGGATTTGAAGCTATCTCGCTTGTTTCGTCTGCATTTGCAGCTATATCACTTATATCGCTAGTATCTGAAGGTAAATCAATTGTTTCGCATGGATTTGAAGCTAAGCTTTCTGCTTCGCATCGATTTGAATCTAAATGATGTGAATCGCATTGTTTTTGAAGCTAACTCGTTGATTCGTCTGCGTTTGAAGCTATATGGCTAATATCGCAAGTATCTGATTCTAAATCATTGTTTCGCATTTATTTGAAGTTAAATCTTCCACATCGCATTGATTTGCATTTCAATCATGTGTTTCGCATGGATTTTAAGCTAACTCGTTTGTTTCGTCTGCATTTGGAGCTATATCACTTATATCCCAAGTGTTTGAAGCTAAATCACTTGTTTCGCATGGATTTGAAGTTAATCCTTCTACATCGCATGGACTTGAAGCTAACTCGTTTGTTCGCATGCAGCTGAAGGTATATCACCTATATCCAAGTAGTTGCAGCTCAATCATTTGTTTCGCATGTGGATTTTGAAGCTAAACATTCCTAAATCGCATGATTTTTATGCTAAATCATGTGTTTCGCATGGATCTGAAGGTAACTCGTTTGTTTCGTCTGCACTTGAAGCAATATCACATATATCGCTAATATCTGAAGCTAAATCATTTGTTTCGCATGGATTTGAAGCTAAAGCTTCAACATCGCATTGATTTGAAGCTTAATCATGTGTTTTGCATGGATTTGAAGCTAACTCGTTTGTTTCGTCTGCATTTGAATCTATATCACTCATATCCCAAGTGTTTGAAGCTAAATCATTTGTTTCGCATGGATTTGAAGCTAAACCTTCCACATCGCATCGATTTGCAGCTACATCATGTGCTTCGCATGGATCTGAAGCTAACTCGTTTGTTTCGTCTGCATTTGAAGCTGTATCACTTAAATCCCATGTGTTTGATGTTAAATCATTTGTTTCGCATGGATTTGAAGATAAACCTTCTACATCGTATTGATTTGCAGCTAAGTCATGCGTTTCGCACGGATTTGAAGCTAACTTGTTTGTTTCGTCTGCACTTGAAGCAATATCGCATATATCGCTTAGTATCTGATGCTAAATCATTTCTTTCGCATGGATTTGAAGCTATCTCGTTTGTTTCGTCTGCATTTGCAGCTATATCACTTATATCGCTAGTATCTGAAGCTAAATCATTGTTTCGCATGGATTTGAAGCTAAGCATTCTACTTCGCATCGATTTGAACCTAAATGATGTGAATCGCATGGATTTTGAAGCTAACTCGTTTGATTCGACTGCATTTGAAGCTATATCGCTTATATCCCATGTGTTTGATGCTAAATCATTTGTTTCGCATGGATTTGAAACTAAACCTTCTACATCGCATTGATTTGCTGCTAAGTCATGCGTTTCGCACGGATTTGAAGCTAACTCGTTTGTTTCGTCTGCAACTTGAAGCAATATCACATATATCGCTAGTATCTGAAGCTAAATCATTTGTTTCGCATGGATTTGAAGCTAAAGCTTCAACATCGCATTGATTTGAAGCTTAATCATGTGTTTTGCATGGATTTGAAGCTAACTCGTTTGTTTCGTCTGCATTCGAATCTATATCACTCATATCCCAAGTGTTTGAAGCTAAATCATTTGTTTCGCATGGATTTGAAGCTAAACCTCTACATCGCATTGAGTTGAAGCTTAATCATGTGTTTTGCATGGATTTGAAGCTAACTCGTTTGTTTCGCCTGCATTTGTATCTATATCACCATATCCCAAGTGTTTGAAGCTAAATCATTTGTTTCGCATGGATTTGAAGCTAAACCTTCTACATCGCATTGAGTTGAAGCTTAATCATGTGTTTTGCATGGATTTGAAGCTAGCTCGTTAGTTTCGCCTGCATTTGAAGCTATATCACTTATATCGCATGTATCTGAGCTAAACCATTTTTTTTTCATGGATTTGAAGCTAAACCTTCCACATCGCATCGATTTGCAGCTACATCATGTGCTTCGCATGGATCTGAAGCTAACTCGTTTGTTTCGTCTGCATTTGAAGCCATATCACTTATATCCCAAGTGTTTGAATCTAAATCACTTGTTTCGCATGGATTTGAAGCTAAACCTTCTACATCGCATGGACTTGAAGCTAACTCGTTTGTTTCGCATGCAGCTGAAACTATATCACCTATATCCCAAGTGGTTGCAGCTCAATCATTTGTTTCGCATGGATTTGAAGGTAAACCTTCTAAATCGCATGAAATTTAAGCTAAATCATGTGTTCCGCATGGATTTGAAGCCAACTCGCTTGTTTCGTCTGCACTTGAAGCAATATCACATATATCGTTAGTATCTGAAGCTAAATCATTTGTTTCACATGGATTTGAAGCTAAACCTTTAACATCGCATTGATTTGCAGCTAATCATGTGTCTCGCATGGATTTGCAGCTAACTCGTTTGTTTCGTCTGCACTTGAATCAATATCACATATATCGCTAGTATCTGAAGCTAAATCATTTGTTTCGCATGGATTTGAAGCTAAAGATTCAACATCGCATTGATTTGAAGCTTAATCATGTGTTTTGCATGGATTTGAAGCTAACTCGTTTGTTTCGTCTGCATTTGAATCTATATCACTCATATCCCAAGTGTTTGAAGCTAAATCATTTGTTTCGCATGGATTTGAAGCTAAACCTTCTACATCGCATTGAGTTGAAGCTTAATCATGTGTTTTGCATGGATTTGAAGCTAACTCGTTTGTTTCGCCTGCATTTGAATCTATATCATTTATATCGCAAGTATTTCAATCAAAATCACTTGTTTCGCACGGATTTGAAACTAAACAACGTGTTTCTCATGAATTTGAATCTAAATCATGTGCTTCGCATGGATTTGAAGCTAACTCGTTATTTTCGCCTGCATTTGAAGCTATATCACTTATATCGCATGTATCTGATGCTAAATCATTTGTGTCGCATGGATTTGAAGGAAACTTGTTTCACCTGCATTTGAAGCTATATCACTTGTATCGCAAGTATTTGAAGAATAATCATTTGTTTCGCATGGATTCGAAGCTATCTCGCTTGTTTCGTCTGCATTTGCAGCTATATCACTTATATCGCTAGTATCTGAAGCTAAATCACTTGTTTCGCATGGATTTGAAGTTAATCCTTCTACATCGCATGGACTTGAAGCTAACTCGTTTGTTTCGCATGCAACTGAAGCTATATCACCTATATCCCAAGTAGTTGCAGCTCAATCATTTGTTTCGCATGGATTTGAAGCTAAACATTCTAAATCGCATGATTTTTATGCTAAATCATGTGTTTCGCATGGATCTGAAGGTAACTCGTTTGTTTCGTCTTCATTTGAAGCTATATCACTTAAATCCCATGTGTTTGATGCTAAATCATTTGTTTCGCATGGATTTGAAACTAAACCTTCCACATCGCATTGATTTGCAGCTAAGTCATGCGTTTCGCACGGATTTGAAGCTAACTCGTTTGTTTCGTCTGCACTTGAAGCAATATCGCATATATCGCTAGTATCTGATGCTAAATCATTTGTTTCGCATGGATTTGAAGCTAAACCTTCAACATCGCATTGATTTGCAGCTAAATCATGTGTTTCGCATGGATTTGCAGCTAACTCGTTAGTTTCGCCTGCATTTGAAGCTATATCACTTATATCGCATGTATCTGAAGCTAAATCAATTGTTTTGCATGGATTTGAAGCTAAACCTTCCACATCGCATCGATTTGCAGCTACATCATGTGCTTCGCATGGATCTGAAGCTAACTCGTTTGTTTCGTCTGCATTTGAAGCTGTATCACTTAAATCCCATGTGTTTGATGCTAAATCATTTGTTTCGCATGGATTTGAAGATTAACCTTCTACATCGTATTGATTTGCAGCTAAGTCATGCGTTTCGCACGGATTTGAAGCTAACTTGTTTGTTTCGTCTGCACTTGAAGCAATATCGCATATATCGCTAGTATCTGATGCTAAATCAATTGTTTCGGATGGATTTGAAGCTAAACCTTCAACATCGCATTGATTTGCAGCTAAATCATGTGTTTCGCATGGATTTGCAGCTAACTCGTTCGTTTCGTATGCATTTGATGCTATATCACTTATATCGCAAGTATCTGAAGCTAAATCATTTCTTTCGCATGGATTTGAAGCTATCTCGTTTGTTTCGTCTGCATTTGCAGCTATATCACTTATATCGCTAGTATCTGAAGCTAAATCATTTGTTTCGCATGGATTTGAAGCTAAGCATTCTACTTCGCATCGATTTGAACCTAAATGATGTGAATCGCATGGATTTTGAAGCTATCTCGTTTGATTCGACTGCATTTGAAGCTATATCGCTTATATTGCAAGTATCTGATTCTAAATCATTTGTTTCGCTTGGATTTGAAGCTAAACCTTCAACATCGCATTGATTTGCAGTTCAATCATGTGTTTCGCATGGATTTTAAGCTAACTCGTTTGTTTCGTCTGCATATGATGCTATATCACTTATATCGCAAGTATCTGAAGCTGAATCAATTGTTTCGCATGGATTTGAAGCTAAACTTTCTACATCGCATCGATTTGCAGCTAAATCATGTGCTTCGCATGGATCTGAAGTTAGCTCGTTTGTTTCGTCTGCATTTGAAGCTTTGTTACTTATATCGCAAGAATCTGAAGCTAAATCATTTGTTTCGCATGGATTTGAAGCTAAGCCTTCTACTTCGCATGGATTTAAAGCTAAATGATGTGTATCGAATGGATTTTGAATCTAACTCGTTTGATTCGTCTGCATTTGAAGCTATATCACTCATATCCCAAGTGTTCGAAGCTAAATCATTTGTTTCGCATGGATTTGTAGCTAAACCTTCTTCATCGCATTGACTTGAAGCTAAATCATGTGTTTTGCATGGATTTGATGCAAACTCGTTTGGTTCGTCTGCATTTGAATCTATATCACTCATATCCCAAGTGTTTGAAGCTGAATCATTTGTTTCGCATGGATTTGAAGCTAAACCTTCTACATCGCATTGATTTGAAGCTTAATCATGTGTTTTGCATGGATTTGAAGCCAACTCGTTTGTTTCGTCTGCACTTGAAGCATTATCACATATATCGCTAGTATCTGAAGCTAAATCATTTGTTTCGCATGGATTTGAAGCTAAACATTCAACATCGCATTGATTTGCAGCTAAATCATGTGTTTCGCATGGATTTGAAGCTAACTCGTTTGTTTCATCTGCATTTGCAGCTATATCACTTATACCGCTGGTATCTGAAGCTAAATCATTTGTTTCGCATGGATTTGAAGCTAAGCTTTCTACTTCGCATCGATTTGAATCTAAATGATGTGAATCGCATGGACTTGAAGCTAACTCGTTTGATTCGTCTGCAGCTGAAGCTATATCACCTATATCCCAAGTGGTTGCAGCTCAATCATTTGTTTCGCATGGATTTGAAGCTAAAGCTTCTAAATCGCATGAATTTTAAGCTAAGCCATGTGTTCTGCATGGATTTGAAGCCAACTCGTTTGTTTCGTCTGCATTTGAATCTATAACACTCATATCCCAACTGTTTGAAGCTATATCATTCATATCGCAAGTGTTTCAATCAAAATCACTTGTTTCGCACGGATTTGAAACTAAACAACGTGTTTCTCATGAATTTGAACCTAGATCATGTGTTTCGCATGGATTTGAAGATAACTCGTTAGTTTCGCCTGCATTTGAAGCTATATCAGTTATATCGCATGTATCTGATGCTAAATCATTTGTGTCGCATGGATTTGAAGCTAAGCTTTCTACTTCCCATCGATTTGAATCTAAATGACGTGAATCGCACGGATTTTGAAGCTAACTCGTTTGATTCGTCTGCATTTGAAGCTATATCGCTTATATCGCAAGTAGCTGATTCTAAATCATTTGTTTCGCATGGATTTGAAGCTAAACCTTCCACATCGCATTGATTTGCAGTTCAATCATGTGTTTCGCATGGATTTTAAGCTAACTCGTTTGTTTTGTCTGCATTTGAAGCTATATCACTTATATCCCAAGTGATTGAATCTAAATCACTTGTTTCGCATGGATTTGAAGCTAAACCTTCTACATCGCATGGACTTGAAGCTAACTCGTTTGTTTCGCATGCAGCTGAAGCTATATCACCTATATCCCAAGTGGTTGCAGCTCAATCATTTGTTTCGCATGGATTTGAAGCTAAACCTTCTAAATCGCATGAATTTTAAGCTAAATCATGTGTTCCGCATGGATTTGAAGCCAACTCGCTTGTGTCGTCTGCACTTGAAGCAATATCACATATATCGCTAGTATCTGAAGCTAAATCATTTGTTTCGCATGGATTTGAAGCTAAACCTTCAACATCGCATTGATTTGCAGCTAAATCATGTGTTTCGCACGGATTTGCATCTAACTCGTTCGTTTCGTCTGCATTTGATGCTATATCACTTATATCGCAAGTATCTGAAGCTAAATCATTTCTTTCGCATGGATTTGAAACTATCTCGTTTGTTTCGTCTGCATTTGCAGCTATATCACTTATATCGCATGTATCTGAAGCTAAATCAATTGTTTTGCATGGATTTGAAGCTAAACCTTCCACATCGCATCGATTTGCAGCTACATCATGTGCTTCGCATGGATCTGAAGCTAACTCGTTTGTTTCGTCTGCATTTGAAGCTGTATCACTTAAATCCCATGTGTTTGATGCTAAATCATTTGTTTCGCATGGATTTGAAGATTAACCTTCTACATCGTATTGATTTGCAGCTAAGTCATGCGTTTCGCACGGATTTGAAGCTAACTCGTTTGTTTCGTCTGCACTTGAAGCAATATCGCATATATCGCTAGTATCTGATGCTAAATCATTTGTTTCGCATGGATTTGAAGCTAAACCTTCAACATCGCATTGATTTGCAGCTAAATCATGTGTTTCGCATGGATTTGCAGCTAACTCGTTAGTTTCGCCTGCATTTGAAGCTATATCACTTATATCGCATGTATCTGAAGCTAAATCAATTGTTTTGCATGGATTTGAAGCTAAACCTTCCACATCGCATCGATTTGCAGCTACATCATGTGCTTCGCATGGATCTGAAGCTAACTCGTTTGTTTCGTCTGCATTTGAAGCTGTATCACTTAAATCCCATGTGTTTGATGCTAAATCATTTGTTTCGCATGGATTTGAAGATTAACCTTCTACATCGTATTGATTTGCAGCTAAGTCATGCGTTTCGCACGGATTTGAAGCTAACTTGTTTGTTTCGTCTGCACTTGAAGCAATATCGCATATATCGCTAGTATCTGATGCTAAATCATTTGTTTCGCATGGATTTGAAGCTAAACCTTCAACATCGCATTGATTTGCAGCTAAATCATGTGTTTCGCATGGATTTGCAGCTAACTCGTTCGTTTCGTATGCATTTGATGCTATATCACTTATATCGCAAGTATCTGAAGCTAAATCATTTCTTTCGCATGGATTTGAAGCTATCTCGTTTGTTTCGTCTGCATTTGCAGCTATATCACTTATATCGCTAGTATCTGAAGCTAAATCATTTGTTTCGCATGGATTTGAAGCTAAGCATTCTACTTCGCATCGATTTGAACCTAAATGATGTGATTCGCATGGATTTTGAAGCTAACTCGTTTGATTCGACTGCATTTGAAGCTATATCGCTTATATTGCAAGTATCTGAAGCTGAATCAATTGTTTCGCATGGATTTGAAGCTAAACCTTCTACCTCGTATCGATTTGAAGCAAAATTATATGTATCGCATGGCTTTTGAAACTACACCGTTTGAATCGTCTGCATTGGCAGCTATATCACTTATATCACAAGTGTTTGAAGCTAAATCATTTGTTTCGCAAGGATTTGAAGCTAAACCTTCTACATCGCATTCATTTGAAACTAAATCATGTGTTTCGCTTGGATTTGAGGCTAAACCTTCTCCATCGCATTGATTTGAAGCTAAATCATATGTTTCGCTTGGATTTGAAGCTAAACCTTCTACATCGCATTGACTTGAAGCTAAATCATGTGTTTTGCATGGATTTGATGCAAACTCGTTTGTTTCCCCTGCATTTGAAGCTACATCAGTTATATCGCAAGTATCTGATGCTAAATCATTTGTTTCGCATGGATTTGAAGCTAAACCTTCTACATCGCATTGATTTGAAGCTAAATCGTGTGTTTTGCATGGATTTTATGCTAACTCGTTTGTTTCCCCTACATTTGAAGCTATTTCAGTTATTTCGCAAGTATCTGATGCTAAATCATGTGTTTCGCTTGGATTTGAAGCTAAACCCTTTACATCGCATTGATTTGCAGCTACAACATGTGCATCGCATGGATTTGAAGCTAAACCTTCTACATCGCATTGATTTGCAGTTACAACATGTGTATCGCATGGATTTGAAGCTAAACCTTCTACATCGCATTGATTTGAAGCTAAATCATATGTTTCGCTTGGATTTGAAGCTAAACCTTCTACATCGCATTGATTTGCAGCTAAGTCATGCGTTTCGCACGGATTTGAAGCTAACTTGTTTGTTTCGTCTGCACTTGAAGCAATATCGCATATATCGCTAGTATCTGATGCTAAATCAATTGTTTCGGATGGATTTGAAGCTAAACCTTCAACATCGCATTGATTTGCAGCTAAATCATGTGTTTCGCATGGATTTGCAGCTAACTCGTTCGTTTCGTATGCATTTGATGCTATATCACTTATATCGCAAGTATCTGAAGCTAAATCATTTCTTTCGCATGGATTTGAAGCTATCTCGTTTGTTTCGTCTGCATTTGCAGCTATATCACTTATATCGCTAGTATCTGAAGCTAAATCATTTGTTTCGCATGGATTTGAAGCTAAGCATTCTACTTCGCATCGATTTGAACCTAAATGATGTGAATCGCATGGATTTTGAAGCTATCTCGTTTGATTCGACTGCATTTGAAGCTATATCGCTTATATTGCAAGTATCTGATTCTAAATCATTTGTTTCGCTTGGATTTGAAGCTAAACCTTCCACATCGCATTGATTTGCAGTTCAATCATGTGTTTCGCATGGATTTTAAGCTAACTCGTTTGTTTCGTCTGCATATGATGCTATATCACTTATATCGCAAGTATCTGAAGCTGAATCAATTGTTTCGCATGGATTTGAAGCTAAACTTTCTACATCGCATCGATTTGCAGCTAAATCATGTGCTTCGCATGGATCTGAAGTTAGCTCGTTTGTTTCGTCTGCATTTGAAGCTTTGTTACTTATATCGCAAGAATCTGAAGCTAAATCATTTGTTTCGCATGGATTTGAAGCTAAGCCTTCTACTTCGCATGGATTTAAAGCTAAATGATGTGTATCGAATGGATTTTGAATCTAACTCGTTTGATTCGTCTGCATTTGAAGCTATATCACTCATATCCCAAGTGTTCGAAGCTAAATCATTTGTTTCGCATGGATTTGTAGCTAAACCTTCTTCATCGCATTGACTTGAAGCTAAATCATGTGTTTTGCATGGATTTGATGCAAACTCGTTTGGTTCGTCTGCATTTGAATCTATATCACTCATATCCCAAGTGTTTGAAGCTGAATCATTTGTTTCGCATGGATTTGAAGCTAAACCTTCTACATCGCATTGATTTGAAGCTTAATCATGTGTTTTGCATGGATTTGAAGCCAACTCGTTTGTTTCGTCTGCACTTGAAGCATTATCACATATATCGCTAGTATCTGAAGCTAAATCATTTGTTTCGCATGGATTTGAAGCTAAACATTCAACATCGCATTGATTTGCAGCTAAATCATGTGTTTCGCATGGATTTGAAGCTAACTCGTTTGTTTCATCTGCATTTGCAGCTATATCACTTATACCGCTGGTATCTGAAGCTAAATCATTTGTTTCGCATGGATTTGAAGCTAAGCTTTCTACTTCGCATCGATTTGAATCTAAATGATGTGAATCGCATGGACTTGAAGCTAACTCGTTTGATTCGTCTGCAGCTGAAGCTATATCACCTATATCCCAAGTGGTTGCAGCTCAATCATTTGTTTCGCATGGATTTGAAGCTAAAGCTTCTAAATCGCATGAATTTTAAGCTAAGCCATGTGTTCTGCATGGATTTGAAGCCAACTCGTTTGTTTCGTCTGCATTTGAATCTATAACACTCATATCCCAACTGTTTGAAGCTATATCATTCATATCGCAAGTGTTTCAATCAAAATCACTTGTTTCGCACGGATTTGAAACTAAACAACGTGTTTCTCATGAATTTGAACCTAGATCATGTGTTTCGCATGGATTTGAAGATAACTCGTTAGTTTCGCCTGCATTTGAAGCTATATCAGTTATATCGCATGTATCTGATGCTAAATCATTTGTGTCGCATGGATTTGAAGCTAAGCTTTCTACTTCCCATCGATTTGAATCTAAATGACGTGAATCGCACGGATTTTGAAGCTAACTCGTTTGATTCGTCTGCATTTGAAGCTATATCGCTTATATCGCAAGTAGCTGATTCTAAATCATTTGTTTCGCATGGATTTGAAGCTAAACCTTCCACATCGCATTGATTTGCAGTTCAATCATGTGTTTCGCATGGATTTTAAGCTAACTCGTTTGTTTTGTCTGCATTTGAAGCTATATCACTTATATCCCAAGTGATTGAATCTAAATCACTTGTTTCGCATGGATTTGAAGCTAAACCTTCTACATCGCATGGACTTGAAGCTAACTCGTTTGTTTCGCATGCAGCTGAAGCTATATCACCTATATCCCAAGTGGTTGCAGCTCAATCATTTGTTTCGCATGGATTTGAAGCTAAGCCTTCTAAATCGCATGAATTTTAAGCTAAATCATGTGTTCCGCATGGATTTGAAGCCAACTCGCTTGTGTCGTCTGCACTTGAAGCAATATCACATATATCGCTAGTATCTGAAGCTAAATCATTTGTTTCGCATGGATTTGAAGCTAAACCTTCAACATCGCATTGATTTGCAGCTAAATCATGTGTTTCGCACGGATTTGCATCTAACTCGTTCGTTTCGTCTGCATTTGATGCTATATCACTTATATCGCAAGTATCTGAAGCTAAATCATTTCTTTCGCATGGATTTGAAACTATCTCGTTTGTTTCGTCTGCATTTGCAGCTATATCACTTATATCGCTAGTATCTGAAGCTAAATCATTTGTTTCGCATGGATTTGAAGCTAAACCTTCCACATCGCATCGATTTGCAGCTACATCATGTGCTTCGCATGGATCTGAAGCTAACTCGTTTGTTTCGTCTGCATTTGAAGCTGTATCACTTAAATCCCATGTGTTTGATGCTAAATCATTTGTTTCGCATGGATTTGAAGATTAACCTTCTACATCGTATTGATTTGCAGCTAAGTCATGCGTTTCGCACGGATTTGAAGCTAACTCGTTTGTTTCGTCTGCACTTGAAGCAATATCGCATATATCGCTAGTATCTGATGCTAAATCATTTGTTTCGCATGGATTTGAAGCTAAACCTTCAACATCGCATTGATTTGCAGCTAAATCATGTGTTTCGCATGGATTTGCAGCTAACTCGTTAGTTTCGCCTGCATTTGAAGCTATATCACTTATATCGCATGTATCTGAAGCTAAATCAATTGTTTTGCATGGATTTGAAGCTAAACCTTCCACATCGCATCGATTTGCAGCTACATCATGTGCTTCGCATGGATCTGAAGCTAACTCGTTTGTTTCGTCTGCATTTGAAGCTGTATCACTTAAATCCCATGTGTTTGATGCTAAATCATTTGTTTCGCATGGATTTGAAGATTAACCTTCTACATCGTATTGATTTGCAGCTAAGTCATGCGTTTCGCACGGATTTGAAGCTAACTTGTTTGTTTCGTCTGCACTTGAAGCAATATCGCATATATCGCTAGTATCTGATGCTAAATCATTTGTTTCGCATGGATTTGAAGCTAAACCTTCAACATCGCATTGATTTGCAGCTAAATCATGTGTTTCGCATGGATTTGCAGCTAACTCGTTCGTTTCGTATGCATTTGATGCTATATCACTTATATCGCAAGTATCTGAAGCTAAATCATTTCTTTCGTATGGATTTGAAGCTATCTCGTTTGTTTCGTCTGCATTTGCAGCTATATCACTTATATCGCTAGTATCTGAAGCTAAATCATTTGTTTCGCATGGATTTGAAGCTAAGCATTCTACTTCGCATCGATTTGAACCTAAATGATGTGATTCGCATGGATTTTGAAGCTAACTCGTTTGATTCGACTGCATTTGAAGCTATATCGCTTATATTGCAAGTATCTGAAGCTGAATCAATTGTTTCGCATGGATTTGAAGCTAAACCTTCTACCTCGTATCGATTTGAAGCAAAATTATATGTATCGCATGGCTTTTGAAACTACACCGTTTGAATCGTCTGCATTGGCAGCTATATCACTTATATCACAAGTGTTTGAAGCTAAATCATTTGTTTCGCAAGGATTTGAAGCTAAACCTTCTACATCGCATTCATTTGAAACTAAATCATGTGTTTCGCTTGGATTTGAGGCTAAACCTTCTCCATCGCATTGATTTGAAGCTAAATCATATGTTTCGCTTGGATTTGAAGCTAAACCTTCTACATCGCATTGACTTGAAGCTAAATCATGTGTTTTGCATGGATTTGATGCAAACTCGTTTGTTTCCCCTGCATTTGAAGCTACATCAGTTATATCGCAAGTATCTGATGCTAAATCATTTGTTTCGCATGGATTTGAAGCTAAACCTTCTACATCGCATTGATTTGAAGCTAAATCGTGTGTTTTGCATGGATTTTATGCTAACTCGTTTGTTTCCCCTACATTTGAAGCTATTTCAGTTATTTCGCAAGTATCTGATGCTAAATCATGTGTTTCGCTTGGATTTGAAGCTAAACCCTTTACATCGCATTGATTTGCAGCTACAACATGTGCATCGCATGGATTTGAAGCTAAACCTTCTACATCGCATTGATTTGCAGTTACAACATGTGTATCGCATGGATTTGAAGCTAAACCTTCTACATCGCATTGATTTGAAGCTAAATCATATGTTTCGCTTGGATTTGAAGCTAAACCTTCTACATCGCATTGACTTGAAGCTAAATCATGTGTTTTGCATGGATTTGATGCAAACTCGTTTGCTTCCCCTGCATTTGAAGCTATTTCAGTTATATCGCAAGTATCTGATGCTAAATCATGTGTTTCGCATGGATTTGAAGCTAAACCTTCTACATCGCATTGATTTGAAGCTTAATCATGTGTTTTGCATGGATTTGAAGCCAACTCGTTTGTTTCGTCTGCACTTGAAGCATTATCACATATATCGCTAGTATCTGAAGCTAAATCATTTGTTTCGCATGGATTTGAAGCTAAACATTCAACATCGCATTGATTTGCAGCTAAATCATGTGTTTCGCATGGATTTGAAGCTAACTCGTTTGTTTCGTCTGCATTTGCAGCTATATCACTTATACCGCTGGTATCTGAAGCTAAATCATTTGTTTCGCATGGATTTGAAGCTAAGCTTTCTACTTCGCATCGATTTGAATCTAAATGATGTGAATCGCATGGACTTGAAGCTAACTCGTTTGATTCGTCTGCAGCTGAAGCTATATCACCTATATCCCAAGTGGTTGCAGCTCAATCATTTGTTTCGCATGGATTTGAAGCTAAAGCTTCTAAATCGCATGAATTTTAAGCTAAGCCATGTGTTCTGCATGGATTTGAAGCCAACTCGTTTGTTTCGTCTGCATTTGAATCTATAACACTCATATCCCAACTGTTTGAAGCTATATCATTCATATCGCAAGTGTTTCAATCAAAATCACTTGTTTCGCACGGATTTGAAACTAAACAACGTGTTTCTCATGAATTTGAACCTAGATCATGTGTTTCGCATGGATTTGAAGATAACTCGTTAGTTTCGCCTGCATTTGAAGCTATATCAGTTATATCGCATGTATCTGATGCTAAATCATTTGTGTCGCATGGATTTGAAGCTAAGCTTTCTACTTCCCATCGATTTGAATCTAAATGACGTGAATCGCACGGATTTTGAAGCTAACTCGTTTGATTCGTCTGCATTTGAAGCTATATCGCTTATATCGCAAGTAGCTGATTCTAAATCATTTGTTTCGCATGGATTTGAAGCTAAACCTTCCACATCGCATTGATTTGCAGTTCAATCATGTGTTTCGCATGGATTTTAAGCTAACTCGTTTGTTTCGTCTGCATTTGAAGCTATATCACTTATATCCCAAGTGATTGAATCTAAATCACTTGTTTCGCATGGATTTGAAGCTAAACCTTCTACATCGCATGGACTTGAAGCTAACTCGTTTGTTTCGCATGCAGCTGAAGCTATATCACCTATATCCCAAGTGGTTGCAGCTCAATCATTTGTTTCGCATGGATTTGAAGCTAAACCTTCTAAATCGCATGAATTTTAAGCTAAATCATGTGTTCCGCATGGATTTGAAGCCAACTCGCTTGTGTCGTCTGCACTTGAAGCAATATCACATATATCGCTAGTATCTGAAGCTAAATCATTTGTTTCGCATGGATTTGAAGCTAAACCTTCACCATCGCATTGATTTGCAGCTAAATCATGTGTTTCGCACGGATTTGCATCTAACTCGTTCGTTTCGTCTGCATTTGATGCTATATCACTTATATCGCAAGTATCTGAAGCTAAATCATTTCTTTCGCATGGTTTTAGAGCTAAGCTTTCTACTTCGCATCGATTTGAACCTAAATGATGTGAATCGCATGGATTTTGAAGCTAACTCGTTTGATTCGACTGCATTTGAAGCTATATCGCTTATATCGCAAGTATCTGATTCTAAATCATGTGTTTCGCTTGGATTTGAAGCTAAACCTTCCACATCGCATTGATTTGCAGTTCAATCGTGTGTTTCGCATGGAATTGAAGCTAACTGGTTTGTTTCGTCTGCATTTGAAGCGATGTCCCTTCTATCGCAAGTATTTGAAGCTAAATCATTGGTTTCGCATGGATGTGATCTAAACCTTCTACATCGCATTGATTTGCTCCTAAATCATGCGTTTCGCTTGGATTGGAAGCTAACTCGTTTGTTTCGGCTGCAGTTGAACCTATATCACTTATATCGCATGTATCTGATGCTAAATCATTTGTTTCGATTGAATCTGAAGCTAAACCTTCTACATCGCATTGATTTGCTGCTAAATCATGTGTATCGCATGGATTTTGAAGATAACTCGATTGCTTCATCTGCATTTGAAGCTATATCACTTATATCCCAAGTGTTTGAAGCTAAATCATTTGTTTCGCATGGATTTGAAGCTAAACCTTCCACATCGCATTGATTTGCAGCTAAATCATGTAATTCGCATGGATTTGAAGCTAACTCGTTTGTTTCGTCTGCATTTGAAGCGATGTCCCTTCTATCGCAAGTATCTGAAGCTAAATCATCGTTTTCGCATGGATTTGAATCTAAACCTTCTACATCGCATTGATTTGCTCCTCCATCATGTGTTTCGCTTGGATTGGAACCTAACTCGTTTGTTTCGGCTGCAGTTGAACCTATATCATTTATATCGCATGTATTTGATGCTAAATCATTTGTTTCGATTGGATTTGAAGCTAAACCTTCTACATCGCATTGATTTGCTGCTAAATCATGTGTTTCGCTTGGATTTGAAGCTAACTAGTTTGTTTCGTCTGCATTTGAAGCTATGCCACTTATATCGCAAGTATCTGACGCTAAATCATTGGTTTCGCATGGATTTGAAGCTAAACCTTCTACATCGCATTGATTTGAAGCTATATCATGTGTTTCGCTTGGATATAAAGCTAACTCGTTTGTTTCGCCTGCATTTGAAGCTACATCATTTATATCGCAAGTATTTGAAGCTAAATCATTTGTGTCGCTTGGATTTGAAGGTAACTCGTTAGTTTCGCCTGCTTTTGAAGCTATATCACTTATATCGCAAGTATCTGAACCTAAATCTTTTGTTTCGCATGGATTTGAAGCTAAGCCTTCTACTTCGCATGGATTTAAAGCAATATGATGTGTATCGCATGGATTTTGAAGTTAACTCGTTTGATTAGTCTGCATTTGCAGCTATGTCACTTATATCCCAAGTGTTTGAAGCTAAATCATTTGTTTCGCATGGATTTGAAGCTAAACCGTCTACATCGCGTTGATTTGAAGCTAAATCATTTGTGTCGCATGGATTTGAAGGTAACTCGTTAGTTTCGGCTGCTTTTGAAGCTATATCACTTATATCGCAAGTATCTGAAACTAAATCATTTGTTTCGCATGGATTTGAAGCTAAGCCTTCTACTTCGCATGGATTTAAAGCTAAATAATGTGTATCGCATGGATTTTGATGCTAACTCGATTGTCTCCCCTGCATTTGAAGCTATTTTATATATATCGCAAGTATCTGGGGCTAAATAATTTGTTTCGCATGGATTTGAAGCTAAACCTCCTATATCGTATTGATTTGAAGCTAAATCATTTGTTTTGCATGGATTTTATGCTAACTCGTTTGTTTCCTCTGCATTTGAAGCTATATCAGTTATATCGCAAGTATCTGATGCTAAATCATTTGTTTCGCATGGATTTGAAGCTAAACCGTCTACATCGCATTGATTTGAAGCTAAATCATTTGTTTCGCATGGACTTGAAGCTAATTCGCTTGTTTCGCATCCAGCTGAAGCTATATCACCTATATCCCAGTGTTTGAAGCTCATTCATTTGTTTCGCATGGATTTGAAGCTAAACCTTCTCCATCGTATTGATATGCAGCTAAGTCATGTGTTGCGCTTGGATTTGAAGTTAACTCGTTTGTTTCGTCAGGACTTGAAGCTATATCACTTATATCGCAAGTATCTGAAGATAAATCATTTGTGTCCCATGGATTTGAAGCTAAACCTTCTACATAGCGTTGATTTGAAGCTTAATCATGTGTTTTCCATGGATTTGAAGCTGACTCGATTGTTTCCCCTGCATTTGAAGCTACATCACTTATATCACAAGCATCTGAAGCTAAGTCATTTGTGTCGCATTTATTTGAAGCTAAACCGCCTACATAGCTTTCACTTGAAGCTTAATCATGTGTTTTGCATGGATCTGAAGCTAACTCGTATGTTTTCCCTGCATTTGAAGCTATATCATTTATATCGCAAGTATCTGAAGCTAAATCATTTGTGTCGTATGGATTTGAAACTAAACATTCTCCATCGCATTGATATGGAGCTGAATCATGTGTTTCGCATGGACTTCAAGCTAATTCGTTTGTTTCGCATGCAGCTGAAGATATATCACCTATATCCCAAGTGTTTGAAGCTCAATCATTTGTGTCGCATGTATTTGAAGCTAAACCTTCTTCATTGGATTGATTTGCAGCTAAATCATGTGTTTCGCATGGATTTGAAGATCACTCGTTCGTTACGCCTGTATTTCATGCTATATTGCTTATGTCGCAAGTAGCAGAAGCTAAATCATTTGTGTCGCATGGATTTGAAGCTAAACCTTCTACATAGCATTGATTTGAAGCACAATCATGTGTTTTGCATGGATTTGAATCTAACTCGTCTGATTAGTCTGCATTTGCAGCTATATCACTTGTATCCCAAGTATCTGAACCTAAACCATTTGTTTCGCATGGATTTGAACCGATGCCTTCTACTTCGCATGGACTTAAAGCTAAATAATGTGTATCGCATGGATTTTGATGCTAATTCGTTTGTCTCCCCTGCATTTGAAGCAATTTCGTATATATAGCAAGTATCTGAGGCTAAATCATTTGTTTCGCATGGATTTGAAGGTAAACCTCATACAACGCATTGATTTGAAGCTAAATCATGTGTTTTGCATGGATTTGATGATAACTCGATTGTTTCCCCTGCATTTGAAGCTATATCAGTTATATCGCAATTATCTGATGTTATATCATTTATTTCGCATGGATTTGAAGCTAAACCTTCTACGTCGCATTGATTTGAAGCTAATTCATTTGTTTCGCATGGATTTGAAGCTAACTCGTTTGTTTCGCCTGCATTTGATGCTACATCACTTGAATCGCAAGTATCTAAAGCTAAATCATTTGTTTCGCATGAATTTGAATCTAAACCCTGTGTTTCGCATGAATTTGAAACTAAATCACGTCTTTCGCATGCATTTGAAGCTTAATCATATGTTTTGCTTGGATTTGAAGCTAACTCGATTGTTTCCCCTGCATTTGAAGCTATGTCACTTATATCGCAAGCAACTGATGCTAAATCATTTGATTCGCAAGGATTTGAAGCTAAACCTTCTACATCGCATTGATTTGAAGCTAAATCATTTGTTTCGCATGGACTTGAAGCTAATTCGTTTGTTTCGCATCCAGCTGAAGCTATATCACCTATATCCCAAGTGTTTGAAGCTCAATCATTTGTTTCGCATGGATTTGAAGCTAAACCTTCTCCATCGTATTGATTTGCAGCTAAGTCATATGTTGCGCTTGGATTTGAAGTTAACTCGTTTGTTTCGTCAGCACTTGAAGCTATATCACTTATATCGCAAGTATCTGAAGATAAATCATTTGTGTCCTATGGATTTGAAGCTAAACCTTCTACATCGCATTGATTTGAAGCTAAATCATTTGTGTCGCATGGATTTGAAGCTAAACCTTCTACATAGCATTGATTTGAAGCACAATCATGTGTTTTGCATGGATTTGAAGCTAACTCGAATGTTTTCCCTGCATTTGAAGCTACAAACATCACTTATATCGCAAGTATCTGAACCTAAATCATTTGTTTCGCATGGATTTGAAGCTAAGCCTTCTACTTCGCATGGATTTAAAGCTAAATGATGTGTATCGCATGGATTTTTAAGCTAACTCTTTTGTGTTCCCTACATTTGAAGCTATATCACTTATATCGCTAGTATCTGAACCTAAATCATTTGTTTCACTCGGAATCAAAGCTAAACCTTCTACATCGCATTGATTTGATGCTGAATCATGTGTTTCATATAGATTTGATGCTAACTCGTTTGTTTCCCCTGCATTTGAAGCTATATCAGTTACATCGCAAGTGTCTGATGCTAAATCATTTGTTTCGCATGGATTTGCAGCTAACTCGTTTGTTTCATCTGCATTTGAAGCTATATCACTTATATCGCAAGCTTTTGAGGCTACATCATTTGTTTCGCATCGATTTGAAGCAAACTCGTTTGTTTCGTCTGCATTTGAAGCTATATCACTTATATCCCAAGTGTTTGAAGCTACATCATTTGTTTCGCTTGGATTTGAAGCGAAACCATGTGTTTCCCATGAATTGGAACCAAAATCATGTGATTCGCATGCATTTGAAACTTAATCATGTTTTTCTCTTGTATTTAAAGCTAAATCGTTTGTTTCGCATGCAGTTGAAGTTATATCACTTATATCGCAAGTATTTGAAGCTAAATCATTTGTTTCACATGGATTTGCAGCTACATCATGTGTTTCACATGGATTTGAAGCTAACTCGTTCGTTTTGCCTGCATTTGGTGCTATATAACTTATATCGCAAGTGTTTGAAGCTAAATCATTTGTTTCGCAGGGATTTGAAGCTAAACCTTCTACATCATACCGATTTGAAGCTAAATAATATGTATCGCTTGGATTTTGAAGCTATCCCATTTGATTCGTCTGCATTTGCAGCTATATCACTTATATCACAAGTGTTTGAAGCTAAATCATTTGTTTCGCATGGATTTGAATCAAAACCTTCTACATCGCATTGATTTGAAGCTAAATCATGTGTTTCGCTTGGATTTGATGCTAACTCGTTTGTTTCCCCTGCATTTGAATCTATATCAGTTATATCGCAAGTATCTGATGCTAAATCATTAGTTTCGCATGGATTTAAAGCTAAACCTTCCACATCGCATTGATTTGAAGCTAATTCATGTGTCTTGCATGGATTTTATGCTAACTCGTTTGTTTCCCCTGCATTTGAAGCTATATCAGTTATGTCGCAAGTATCTGATGCTAAATCATTTTTTTCGCATGGATTTGAAGCTAAACCTTCTACATCGCATTGATTTGCAGATAAATCATGTGTTTCGCATGGATTTGAAGCTAACTCGTTCGTTTCGCCTGCATTTGCTGCTTTATCACTTATATCGCAAGTGTTTGAAGCTAAATCATTTGTTTCGCAGGGATTTGAAGCTAAACCTTCTACATCATATCGATTTGAAGCTAAATGATATATATCGCATGGATTTTGAAGCTATCCCATTTGATTCGTCTGCATTTGAATCTATATCACTCATATCCCAAGTGTTTGAAGCTAAATCATTTGTTTCGCATGGATTTGAAGCTAAACCTTCTACATCGCATTGAGTTGAAGCTTAATCATGTGTTTTGCATGGATTTGAAGCTAACTCCTTTGTTTCGTCTGCTTTTGTATCTATATCACTCATATCCCAAGTGTTTGAAGCTAAATCATTTGTTTCGCATGGATTTGAAGCTATATCACTTATATCCCAAGTGTTTGAAGCTAAATCATTTGTTTCGCATGTATTTGAAGCTAAACTTTCCACATCGCATTGATTAGACGATAAATTATGTGTTTCGCTTGGATTTGAAGCTATACCTTCTATATCCCATTCATTTGAAGCTAAATCATGTGTTTCGCTTGGATTTGTAGCTATATCTTCTACATCGCTTTGATTTGAAGCTAAATCATGTGTTTTGCATGGATTTGATGCTAACTCGTTTGTTTCCCCTGCATTTGAAGCTATATCAGTTATATCGCAAGTATCTGATGCTAAATCATTTGTTTCGCATGGATTTGAAGCTAAACCTTCTATATCGCATTCATTTGAAGCTAAATCATGTGTTTCGCTTGGATTTGTAGCTATATCTTCTACATCGCTTTGATTTGAAGCTAAATCATGTGTTTTGCATGGATTTGATGCTAACTCATTTGTTTCCCCTGCATTTGAAGCAATATCAGTTATATCCCAAGTATCTGATGCTAAATCATTTGTTTCGTACGGATTTGAAGCTAAACCTTCTATATCGCATTCATTTGAAGCTAAATCATGTATTTCGCTTGGATTTGTAGCTATACCTTCTACATCGCTTTGATTTGTTAGCTAAATCATGTGTTTTGCATGGATTTGATGCTAACTCGTTTGTTTCCCCTGCATTTGAATCTATATCAGTTATATCGCAAGTATCTGATGCTAAATCACTTGTTTCGCATGAATTTGAAGCTAAACCTTCTACATCGCATTGTTTTGTAGCTAAATCATGTGATTCGCATGGATTTGAAGGTAACTCGTTCGTTTCGCCTGCATTTGATGCTATATCATTTCCATCGCAAGTATCTGAAGCTAAATCATTTGTTTCGCATGGATTTGAAGCTAAACCTTCTACATCGTATTGATTTGAAGCTAATTCATGTGTCTTGCATGGATTTTATGCTAACTCGTTTGTTTCCCCTGCATTTGAAGCTATATCAATTATATCGCAAGTATCTGATGCTAAATCACTTGTTTCGCATGGATTTGAATCTAAACCTTCTACATCGCATTGATTTGAAGCTAAATCATGTGTTTCGCTTGGATTTGAAGCTATACCTACTACATCGCTTTCATTTGACGCTAAATCATGTGTTTCGCTTAGATTTGAAGCTAAACCTTCTACATCGCATTGATTTGAAGTTAAATCATTTGTTTCGCATGGATTTGAAGCTAAACCTTCTACATCGTATCGATTTGAAGCTAAATGATACGTATGGCATGGATTTTGAAGCTATCCCGTTTGATTCTCATGCAGTTGAAGCTATATCACGTATATCCGAAGTTTTTGAAGCTCAACCATTTGTTCCGCATCGATTTGAAGCTATGCCTTCTACTTCGCATTGATTTGAAGATAAATCATTTGTGTCGCATGGATTTGAAGCTAAACCTTCTACATCGCATTGATTTGAAGCATATTGTGTGATTCGCTTGGATTTGAAGCTAACTCGTTTGTTTGGCCTGCATTTGATGCTATATCATTTATATCGCAAGTATTTCAATCAAAATCACTTGTTTCGCACGGATTTGAAACTAAACAACGTGTTTCTCATGAATTTGAATCTAAATCATGTGCTTCGCATGGATCTGAAGTTAGCTCGTTTGTTTCGTCTGCATTTGAAGCTATGTTACTTATATCGCAAGTATCTGAAGCTAAATCAATCGTTTCGCATGGATTTGAAGCTAAACTTTCTACATCGCATCGATTTGCAGCTAAATCATGTGCTTCGCATGGATCTGAAGCTAACTCGTTTGTTTCGTCTGCATTTGAAGCTATGTCACTTAAATCCCACGTGTTTGCTGCTAAATCATTTGTTTCGCATGGATTTGAAGCTAAACCTTCTACATCGCATTGATTTGCAGCTAAGTCATGCGTTTCGCACGGATTTGAAGCTAACTCGTTTGGTTCGTCTGCATTTGAATCTATATCACTCATATCCCAAGTGTTTGAAGCTGAATCATTTGTTTCGCATGGATTTGAAGCTAAACCTTCTACATCGCATTGATTTGAAGCTTAATCATGTGTTTTGCATGGATTTGAAGCCAACTCGTTTGTTTCGTCTGCTCTTGAAGCATTATCAGATATATCGCTAGTATCTGAAGCTAAATCAGTTGTTTCGCATGGATTTGAAGCTAAACATTCAACATCGCATTGATTTGCAGCTAAATCATGTGTTTCGCATGGATTTGAAGCTAACTCGTTTGTTTCGTTTGCATTTGCAGCTATATCACTTATACCGCTGGTATCTGAAGCTAAATCATTTGTTTCGCATGGATTTGAAGCTAAGCTTTCTACTTCGCATCGATTCGAATCTAAATGATGTGAATCGCATGGACTTGAAGCTAACTCGTTTGATTCGTCTGCAGCTGAAGCTATATCACCTATATCCCAAGTGGTTGCAGCTCAATCATTTGTTTCGCATGGATTTGAAGCTAAAGCTTTTAAATCGCATGAATTTTAAGCTAAGCCATGTGTTCTGCATGGATTTGAAGCCAACTCGTTTGTTTCGTCTGCATTTGAATCTATATCACTCATATCCCAACTGTTTGAAGCTATATCATTCATATCGCAAGTGTTTCAATCAAAATCACTTGTTTCGCACGGATTTGAAACTAAACAACGTGTTTCTCATGAATTTGAACCTAGATCATGTGTTTCGCATGGATTTGAAGATAACTCGTTAGTTTGGCCTGCATTTGAAGCTATATCAGTTATATCGCATGTATCTGATGCTAAATCATTTGTGTCGCATGGATTTGAAGCTAAGCTTTCTACTTCCCATCGATTTGAATCTAAATGACGTGAATCGCACGGATTTTGAAGCTAACTCGTTTGATTCGTCTTCATTTGAAGCTATATCGCTTATATCGCAAGTAGCTGATTCTAAATCATTTGTTTCGCATGGATTTGAAGCTAAACCTTCCACATCGCATTGATTTGCAGTTCAATCATGTGTTTCGCATGGATTTTAAGCTAACTCGTTTGTTTCGTCTGCATTTGAAGCTATATCACTTATATCCCAAGTGATTGAATCTAAATCACTTGTTTCGCATGGATTTGAAGCTAAACCTTCTACATCGCATGGACTTGAAGCTAACTCGTTTGTTTCGCATGCCGCTGAAGCTATATCACCTATATCCCAAGTGGTTGCAGCTCAATCATTTGTTTCGCATGGATTTGAAGCTAAACCTTTTAAATCGAATGAATTTTAAGCTAAATCATGTGTTCCGCGTGGATTTGAAGCCAACTCGCTTATTTCGTCTGCACTTGAAGCAATATCACATATATCGCTAGTATCTGAAGCTAAATCATTTGTTTCGCATGGATTTGAAGCTAAACCTTCAACATCGCATTGATTTGCAGCTAAATCATGTGTTACGCACGGATTTGCATCTAACTCGTTCGTTTCGTCTGCATTTGATGCTATATCACTTATATCGCAAGTATCTGAAGCTAAATCATTTCTTTCGCATGGATTTGAAACTATCTCGATTGTTTCGTCTGCATTTGCAGCTATATCACTTATATCGCTAGTATCTGAAGCTAAATCATTTGTTTCGCATGGTTTTAGAGCTAAGCTTTCTACTTCGCATCGATTTGAACCTAAATGATGTGAATCGCATGGATTTTGAAGCTAACTCGTTCGTTTCGTCTGCATTTGATGCTATATCACTTATATCGCAAGTATCTGATTCTAAATCATGTGTTTCGCTTGGATTTGAACCTAAACCTTCCACATCGCATTGATTTGCAGTTCAATCGTGTGTTTCGCATGGATCTGAAGCTAATTCGTTTGTTGCGCATGCAGTTGAATCTAAATGACGTATATCTCGAGTATTAGTAGCTAAACCATTTGTTTCGCATGGATTTGAAGCTAAACCTTCTACATTGCATTGATTTGAAGCTAAATCGTGTGTTTTGCATGGATTTTATGCTAACTCGTTTGTTTGCCCTGCATTTCAAGCTATTTCAGTTATATCGCAAGTATCTGATGCTAAATCATGTGTTTCGCTTGGATTTGAAGCTAAACCTTCTACATCGCATTGATTTGCAGTTACAACATGTGTATCGCATGGATTTGAAGCTAAACCTTCTACATCGCATTGATTTGAAGCTAAATCATATGTTTCGCTTGGATTTGAAGCTAAACCTTCTACATCGCATTGATTTGCTCCTAAATCATGTGTTTCGCATGGATTTGATGCAAACTCGT
>NW_027478092.1:0-30516 GCF_051020955.1 Megalopta genalis | reverse complement strand
CGAATTAGTGTATATCGCATGATATTGGAGCTAAATCGTATGTTTCGTGTTGATTTAAAGCTGATTCGTGTATTTCGCATGAATCTGAAGCTAAATTGTTCATTTCGCATGAATTTGAAGCTAAATCGTTTGTTTAAAATCGCTATTTCGCACGAATTCGGAGCGAAATCGTGTATATCGCATGATATTGGAGCTAAATCGTATGTTTCGTGTTGATTTAAAGCTGATTCGTGTATTTCGCATGAATCTGAAGCTAAATTGTTCATTTCGCATGAATTTGAACCTAAATCGTTTGTTTAAAATCGCTATTTCGCACGAATTCGAAGCGAAATCGTGTGTTTCGCATGATATTGGAGCTAAATCGTATGTTTCGCGTTGATTTAAAGCTGATTCGTGTATTTCGCATGAATCTGAAGCTAAATTGTTCATATCGCATGAATTTGAATCTAAATCGTTTGTTTAAAATCGCTATTTCGCACGAATTTGAAGCGAAATAGTGTATATCGCATGATATTGAATCTAAATCGTACGTTTCGCGTTGATTTAAAGCTAATTCGTGTATTTCGTATGAATCTGAAGCTAAATTGTTCATTTCGCATGAATTTGAAGCTAAATCGTTTGTTTAAAATCGCTATTTCGCACGAATTCAAAGCGAAATCGTGTATATCGCATGATATTGGAGCTGAATCGTATGTTTCGCGTTGATTTAAAGCTGATTCGTGTATTTCGCGTAAATATTAAGCTAAATTGTTCATTTCGCATCAATTTGAAGCTAAATCGTTTGTTTAAAATCGCTATTTCGCACGAATTTGAAGCGAAATAGTGTGTATATCGCATGATATTGAATCTAAATCGTATGTTTCGCGTTGATTTAAAGCTAATTCGTGTATTTCGTATGAATCTGAAGTTAAATTGTTCATTTCGCATGAATTTGACGCGAAATCGATTATTTAAAGTCGTTAATTCTCACGGATTTGAAGCGAAATCGGTTGTTTCGCATGATATTGAAGCTAAATCGTACGTTTCGCGTTGATTTAAAGCTAATTCGTGTATTTCGCATGAATCTGAAGCTAAATTGTCCATTTCGCATGAATTTGAAGCTAAATCGTTTGTTTAAAATCGCTATTTCGCACGAATTCGAAGCGAAATCGTGTATATCGCATGATATTGGAGCTAAATCGTATGTTTCGCCTTGATTTAAAGCTGATTCGTGTATTTCGCATGAATCTGAAGCTAAACTGTTCATTTCGCATCAATTTGAAGCTAAATCGTTTGTTAAAAACCGCTATTTCGCACGAATTTGAAGCGAAATATTGTGTTTCGCATTATTTTGGAGCTAAATCGTATGTTTCGCGTTGATTTAAAGCTGATTCGTGTATTTCGCATGAATCTGAAGCTAAATTGTTCATTTCGCATGAATTTGAAGCTAAATCGTTTGTTTAAAATCGCTATTTCGCACGAATTCGCAGCGAAATCGTGTATATCGCATGATATTGGAGCTAAATCGTATGTGTCGCGTTGATTTAAAGCTGACTCGTGTATTTCGCATGAATCTGAAGCTAAATTGTTCATATCGCATGAATTTGAAGCTAAATCGTTTGTTAAAAACCGCTATTTCGCACGAATTTGAAGCGAAATCGTGTGTTTCGCATGATATTGGAGCTAAATCGTATGTTTCGCGTTGATTTAAGGCTAATTCGTGTATTTTGTATGAATCTGAAGCTAAATTGTTCATTTCGCATGAATTTGAAGCGAAATCGATTATTTAAAATCGTTATTTCGCACGAATTTGAAGCAAAATCGTGTGTTTCGTATGATATTGAAGCTAAATCGTATGTTTCGTGTTGATTTAAAGCTGATTCGTGTATTTCGCATGAATCTTAAACTAAATTGTTCATCTCGCATGAATTTGAAGCTAAATCGTTTGTTTAAAATCGCTATTTCGCACGAATTCGCAGCGAAATCGTGTATATCGCATGATATTGGAGCTAAATCGTATGTGTCGCGTTGATTTAAAGCTGATTCGTGTATTTCGCATGAATCTGAAGCTAAATTGTCCATTTCGCATGAATTTGAAGCTAAATCGTTTGTTTAAAATCGCTATTTCGCACGAATTTGAAGCGAAATCGTGTGTTTCGCATTATATTGGAGCTAAATCGTATGTTTCGCGTTGGTTTAAAGCTGATTCGTGTATTTCGCATGAATCTGAAGCTAAATTGTTCATGTCGCATCAATTTGAAGCTAAATCGTTTGTTAAAAACCGCTATTTCGCACGAATTTGAAGCGAAATATTGTGTTTCGCATTATTTTGGAGCTAAATCGTATGTTTCGCGTTGATTTAAAGCTGATTCGTGTATTTCGCATGAATCTGAAGCTAAATTGTTCATTTCGCATGAATTTGAAGCTAAATCGTTTGTTTAAAATCGCTATTTCGCACGAATTCGCAGCGAAATCGTGTATATCGCATGATATTGGAGCTAAATCGTATGTGTCGCGTTGATTTAAAGCTGACTCGTGTATTTCGCATGAATCTGAAGCTAAATTGTTCATATCGCATGAATTTGAAGCTAAATCGTTTGTTAAAAACCGCTATTTCGCACGAATTTGAAGCGAAATCGTGTGTTTCGCATGATATTGGAGCTAAATCGTATGTTTCGCGTTGATTTAAGGCTAATTCGTGTATTTCGTATGAATCTGAAGCTAAATTGTTCATTTCGCATGAATTTGAAGCGAAATCGATTATTTAAAATCGTTATTTCGCACGAATTTGAAGCAAAATCGTGTGTTTCGTATGATATTGAAGCTAAATCGTATGTTTCGTGTTGATTTAAAGCTGATTCGTGTATTTCGCATGAATCTTAAACTAAATTGTTCATCTCGCATGAATTTGAAGCTAAATCGTTTGTTTAAAATCGCTATTTCGCACGAATTCGCAGCGAAATCGTGTATATCGCATGATATTGGAGCTAAATCGTATGTGTCGCGTTGATTTAAAGCTGATTCGTGTATTTCGCATGAATCTGAAGCTAAATTGTTCATATCGCATGAATTTGAAGCTAAATCGTTTGTTAAAAACCGCTATTTCGCACGAATTTGAAGCGAAATCGTGTGTTTCGCATGATATTGGAGCTAAATCGTATGTTTCGCGTTGATTTAAGGCTAATTCGTGTATTTCGTATGAATCTGAAGCTAAATTGTTCATTTCGCATGAATTTGAAGCGAAATCGATTATTTAAAATCGTTATTTCGCACGAATTTGAAGCAAAATCGTGTGTTTCGTATGATATTGAAGCTAAATCGTATGTTTCGTGTTGATTTAAAGCTGATTCGTGTATTTCGCATGAATCTTAAACTAAATTGTTCATCTCGCATGAATTTGAAGCTAAATCGTTTGTTTAAAATCGCTATTTCGCACGAATTCGAAGCGAAATCGTGTATCTCGCATGGTATTGGAGCTAAATCGTACGTTTCGCGTTGATTTAAAGCTGATTCGTGTATTTCGCATGAATCTGAAGTTAAATTGTTCATTTCGCATGAATTTGAAGCGAAATCGATTATTTAAAAACACTATTTTGCACCAATTTGAAGCGAAATCGTGTATATCGCCTGATATTGGAGCTAGATCGTATGTTTCGCGTTGATTTAAAGCTAATTCGTGTATTTCGTACGAATCTGAAGTTAAATTGTTCATTTCGCATGAATTTGAAGCGAAATCGATTATTTAAAATCGTTATTTCGCACGAATTTGAAGCGAAATCGTGTGTTTCGCATGATATTGAAGCTAAATCGTATGTTTCGCGTTGATTTAAAGCTGATTCGTGTATTTCGCATGAATCTGAAGCTAAATTGTTCATTTCACATAAATTTGAATCTAAATCTTTTGTTTAAAATCGCTATTGCGCACGAATTTGAAGCTAAATCGAGTGTTTCGCATGATATTGAAGCTAAATCGTATGTTTCGCATTGATATAAAGCTAATTCATGTATTTCGCATGAATCTGAAGCTAAATTGTCCATTTCGCATGAATTTGAAGCTAAATCGTTTGTTTAAAATCGCTATTTCGCACGAATTCGAAGCGAAATCGTGTATATCGCATGATATTGGAGCTAAATCGTATGTTTCGTGTTGATTTAAAGCTGATTCGTGTAATTCGCATGAATCTGAAGCTAAATTGTTCATTTCGCATGAATTTGAAGCTAAATCGTTTGTTTAAAATCGCTATTTCGCACGAATTCTAAGCGAAATCGTGTATATCGCATGATATTGGAGCTAAATCGTATGTTTCGTGTTGATTTAAAGCTGATTCGTGTAATTCGCATGAATCTGAAGCTAAATTGTTCATTTCGCATCAATTTGAAGCTAAATCGTTTGTTTAAAATCGCTATTTCGCACGAATTCGAAGCGAAATCGTGTATATCGCATGATATTGGAGCTAAATCGTATGTTTCGCGTTGATCTAAAGCTGGTTCGTGTATTTCGCGTAAATCTGAAGCAAAATTGTTCATTTCGCATCAATTTGAAGCTAAATAGTTTGTTTAAAATCGCTATTTCGCGTGAATTTGAAGCTGATTCGTGTATTTCGCGTAAATCTGAAGCTAAATTGTTCATTTCGCATCAATTTGAAGCTAAATCGTTTGTTTAAAATCGCTATTTCGCACGGATTTGAAGCGAAATAGTGTATATCGCATGATATTGGAGCTAAATCGTATGTTTCGTGTTGATTTAAAGCTGATTCGTGTATTTCGCATGAATCTGAAGCTAAATTGTTCATTTCGCATGAATTTGAAGCTAAATCGTTTGTTTAAAATCGCTATTTCGCACGAATTCGGAGCGAAATCGTGTATATCGCATGATATTGGAGCTAAATCGTATGTTTCGCGTTGATTTAAAGCTGATTCGTGTATTTCGCATGAATCTGAAGCTAAATTGTTCATTTCGCATGAATTTGAAGCTAAATCGTTTGTTTAAAATCGCTATTTCGCACGAATTCAAAGCGAAATCGTGTATATTGCATGATATTGGAGCTAAATCGTATGTTTCGCGTTGATTTAAAGCTGATTCGTGTATTTCGCATGAATCTGAAGCTAAATTGTTCATATCGCATGAATTTGTAGCTAAATCGTTTGTTTAAAATCGCTATTTCGCACGAATTTGAAGCGAAATCGTGTGTTTCGCATTATATTGGAGCTAAATCGTATGTTTCGCGTTGGTTTAAAGCTGATTCGTGTATTTCGCATGAATCTGAAGCTAAATTGTTCATATCGCATCAATTTGAAGCTAAATCGTTTGTTTAAAATCGCTATTTCGCACGAATTCGGAGCGAAATCGTGTATATCGCATGATATTGGAGCTAAATCGTATGTGTCGCGTTGATTTAAAGCTGATTCGTGTATTTCGCATGAATCTGAAGCTAAATTGTTCATATCGCATGAATTTGAAGCTAAATCGTTTGTTAAAAACCGCTATTTCGCACGAATTTGAAGCGAAATCGTGTGTTTCGCATGATATTGGAGCTAAATCGTATGTTTCGCGTTGATTTAAGGCTAATTCGTGTATTTCGTATGAATCTGAAGCTAAATTGTTCATTTCGCATGAATTTGAAGCTAAATCGTTTGTTAAAAACCGCTATTTCGCACGAATTTCAATCGAAATCGTGTATATCGCATGATATTGGAGCTAAATCGTATGTTTCGCGTTGATTTAAAGCTAATTCGTGTATTTCGTATGAATCTGAAGTTAAATTGTTCATTTCGCATGAATTTGAAGCGAAATCGATTATTTAAAATCGTTATTTCGCACGAATTTGAAGCAAAATCGTGTGTTTCGTATGATATTGAAGCTAAATCGTATGTTTCGTGTTGATCTAAAGCTGATTCGTGTATTTCGCATGAATCTGAAGCTAAATTGTTCATATCGCATGAATTTGAATCTAAATCGTTTGTTTAAAATCGCTATTTCGCACGAATTTGAAGCGAAATCGTGTGTTTCGCATGATATTGGAGCTAAATCGTATGTTTCGCGTTGATTTAAAGCTGATTCGTGTATTTCGCATGAATCTGAAGCTAAATTGTTCATATCGCATGAATTTGTAGCTAAATCGTTTGTTTAAAATCGCTATTTCGCACGAATTTGAAGCGAAATAGTGTATATCGCATGATATTGAATCTAAATCGTATGTTTCGCGTTGATTTAAAGCTAATTCGTGTATTTCGTATGAATCTGAAGTTAAATTGTTCATTTCGCATGAATTTGAAGCTAAATCGTTTGTTTAAAATCGCTATTTCGCACGAATTTGAAGCGAAATCGTGTATATCGCATCATATTGAAGCTAAATCGTATGTTTCGCGTGAATTTGAAGCTGATTCGTGTATTTCGCGTAAATCTGAAGCTAAATTGTTCATTCCGCATCAATTTGAAGCTAAATCGTTTGTTTAAAATCGCTATTTCGCACGGATTTGAAGCGAAATAGTGTATATCGCATGATATTGGAGCTAAATCGTATGTTTCGTGTTGATTTAAAGCTGATTCGTGTATTTCGCATGAATCTGAAGCTAAATTGTTCATTTCGCATGAATTTGAAGCTAAATCGTTTGTTTAAAATCGCTATTTCGCACGAATTCGAAGCGAAATCGTGTGTTTCGCATGATATTGGAGCTAAATCGTATGTTTCGCGTTGATTTAAAGCTGATTCGTGTATTTCGCATGAATCTGAAGCTAAATTGTTCATATCGCATGAATTTGAAGCTAAATCGTTTGTTAAAAACCGCTATTTCGCACGAATTTGAAGCGAAATCGTGTGTTTCGCATGATATTGGAGCTAAATCGTATGTTTCGCGTTGATTTAAGGCTAATTCGTGTATTTCGTATGAATCTGAAGCTAAATTGTTCATTTCGCATGAATTTGAAGCTAAATCGTTTGTTAAAAACCGCTATTTCGCACGAATTTCAATCGAAATCGTGTATATCGCATGATATTGGAGCTAAATCGTATGTTTCGCGTTGATTTAAAGCTAATTCGTGTATTTCGTATGAATCTGAAGTTAAATTGTTCATTTCGCATGAATTTGAAGCGAAATCGATTATTTAAAATCGTTATTTCGCACGAATTTGAAGCAAAATCGTGTGTTTCGTATGATATTGAAGCTAAATCGTATGTTTCGTGTTGATCTAAAGCTGATTCGTGTATTTCGCATGAATCTGAAGCTAAATTGTTCATTTCGCATGAATTTGAAGCTAAATCGTTTGTTTAAAATTGCTATTTCGCACGAATTCGAAGCGAAATCGTGTATATCGCATCATATTGAAGCTAAATCGTATGTTTCGCGTGAATTTGAAGCTGATTCGTGTATTTCGCGTAAATCTGAAGCTAAATTGTTCATTTCGCATCAATCTGAAGCTAAATCGTTTGTTTAAAATCGCTATTTCGCACGAATTTGAAGCGAAATAGTGTATATCGCATGATATTGAATCTAAATCGTATGTTTCGCGTTGATTTAAAGCTAATTCGTGTATTTCGTATGAATCTGAAGTTAAATTGTTCATTTCGCATGAATTTGAAGCGAAATCGATTATTTAAAAACACTATTTCGCACGAATTCGAAGCGAAATCGTGTATATCGCATGATATTGGAGCTAAATCGTATGTTTCGTGTTGATTTAAAGCTGATTCGTATATTTCGCATGAATCTGAAGCTAAATTGTTCATTTCGCATGAATTTGAAGCTAAATCGTTTGTTTAAAATCGCTATTTCGCACGAATTCGAAGCGAAATCGTGTGTTTCGCATGATATTGGAGCTAAATCGTATGTTTCGCGTTGATTTAAAGCTGATTCGTGTATTTCGCATGAATCTGAAGCTAAATTGTTCATATCGCATGAATTTGAATCTAAATCGTTTGTTTAAAATCGCTATTTCGCACGAATTTGAAGCGAAATCGTGTGTTTCGCATGATATTGGAGCTAAATCGTATGTTTCGCGTTGATTTAAAGCTGATTCGTGTATTTCGCATGAATCTGAAGCTAAATTGTTCATATCGCATGAATTTGTAGCTAAATCGTTTGTTTAAAATCGCTATTTCGCACGAATTTGAAGCGAAATAGTGTATATCGCATGATATTGAATCTAAATCGTATGTTTCGCGTTGATTTAAAGCTAATTCGTGTATTTCGTATGAATCTGAAGTTAAATTGTTCATTTCGCATGAATTTGAAGCTAAATCGTTTGTTTAAAATCGCTATTTCGCACGAATTTGAAGCGAAATCGTGTATATCGCATCATATTGAAGCTAAATCGTATGTTTCGCGTGAATTTGAAGCTGATTCGTGTATTTCGCGTAAATCTGAAGCTAAATTGTTCATTCCGCATCAATTTGAAGCTAAATCGTTTGTTTAAAATCGCTATTTCGCACGGATTTGAAGCGAAATAGTGTATATCGCATGATATTGGAGCTAAATCGTATGTTTCGTGTTGATTTAAAGCTGATTCGTGTATTTCGCATGAATCTGAAGCTAAATTGTTCATTTCGCATGAATTTGAAGCTAAATCGTTTGTTTAAAATCGCTATTTCGCACGAATTCGAAGCGAAATCGTGTGTTTCGCATGATATTGGAGCTAAATCGTATGTTTCGCGTTGATTTAAAGCTGATTCGTGTATTTCGCATGAATCTGAAGCTAAATTGTTCATATCGCATGAATTTGAAGCTAAATCGTTTGTTAAAAACCGCTATTTCGCACGAATTTGAAGCGAAATCGTGTGTTTCGCATGATATTGGAGCTAAATCGTATGTTTCGCGTTGATTTAAGGCTAATTCGTGTATTTCGTATGAATCTGAAGCTAAATTGTTCATTTCGCATGAATTTGAAGCTAAATCGTTTGTTAAAAACCGCTATTTCGCACGAATTTCAATCGAAATCGTGTATATCGCATGATATTGGAGCTAAATCGTATGTTTCGCGTTGATTTAAAGCTAATTCGTGTATTTCGTATGAATCTGAAGTTAAATTGTTCATTTCGCATGAATTTGAAGCGAAATCGATTATTTAAAATCGTTATTTCGCACGAATTTGAAGCAAAATCGTGTGTTTCGTATGATATTGAAGCTAAATCGTATGTTTCGTGTTGATCTAAAGCTGATTCGTGTATTTCGCATGAATCTGAAGCTAAATTGTTCATTTCGCATGAATTTGAAGCTAAATCGTTTGTTTAAAATTGCTATTTCGCACGAATTCGAAGCGAAATCGTGTATATCGCATCATATTGAAGCTAAATCGTATGTTTCGCGTGAATTTGAAGCTGATTCGTGTATTTCGCGTAAATCTGAAGCTAAATTGTTCATTTCGCATCAATCTGAAGCTAAATCGTTTGTTTAAAATCGCTATTTCGCACGAATTTGAAGCGAAATAGTGTATATCGCATGATATTGAATCTAAATCGTATGTTTCGCGTTGATTTAAAGCTAATTCGTGTATTTCGTATGAATCTGAAGTTAAATTGTTCATTTCGCATGAATTTGAAGCGAAATCGATTATTTAAAAACACTATTTCGCACGAATTCGAAGCGAAATCGTGTATATCGCATGATATTGGAGCTAAATCGTATGTTTCGTGTTGATTTAAAGCTGATTCGTATATTTCGCATGAATCTGAAGCTAAATTGTTCATTTCGCATGAATTTGAAGCTAAATCGTTTGTTTAAAATCGCTATTTCGCACGAATTCGAAGCGAAATCGTGTGTTTCGCATGATATTGGAGCTAAATCGTATGTTTCGCGTTGATTTAAAGCTGATTCGTGTATTTCGCATGAATCTGAAGCTAAATTGTTCATATCGCAGGAATTTGAATCTAAATCGTTTGTTTAAAATCGCTATTTCGCACGAATTTGAAGCGAAATAGTGTATATCGCATGATATTGAATCTAAATCGTATGTTTCGCGTTGATTTAAAGCTAATTCGTGTATTTCGTATGAATCTGAAGCTAAATTGTTCATTTCGCATGAATTTGAAGCTTAATCGTTTGTTTAAAATCGCTATTTCGCACGAATTCAAAGCGAAATCGTGTATATCGCATGATATTGGAGCTGAATCGTATGTTTCGCGTTGATTTAAAGCTGATTCGTGTATTTCGCGTAAATATTAAGCTAAATTGTTCATTTCGCATCAATTTGAAGCTAAATCGTTTGTTTAAAATCGCTATTTCGCACGAATTTGAAGCGAAATAGTGTGTATATCGCATGATATTGAATCTAAATCGTATGTTTCGCGTTGATTTAAAGCTAATTCGTGTATTTTGTTACGTCCCGGGGATCGGAAATCGCGTTGACTAGTGAACGCGTCGAATTCCACGGAGTTTAAACGTAAATTGCAATCTTTTCGTTCACGCGGCGCGGGGCGTCCGCGTCTAACTGGGATAACCACGAGGCGCTTGCAGGCGATTCACAATTCAGCACTCACCGGGCGGGGTATTCTAATCGGCACGCTGTTAGTACGTCGTGCGAGGATGAAGTAGACTAGTCGTCTCGGGTCGGCTTCGGGGATCTTGGCGACGTCGAGGATAGAAGCCGGAACGTCGAGTGGCCTTGGCGTTGTCCAGGGAGTCTGGGCAGCTTGCAGCAGCTGTCGTAGACGGGCTTCTATGACGGCGTTAACCGTGAGTGCAGGATCACGTGAGTGTTGCGGGCGTTCCGCGTGGGATCGGCGTAGCTTCCTCAATTGATAAGACCGACCGGCGTGTTTCGGCATGGACGTTAATACAAGCGTGAGGCTAATGCAACGTGCAAATAGTGGCAATGGTACGACTCTCTACTAGTGCGGCGCTTACGGGGCGAGCGTCCAACACACACTGGTAGAAAGGGCTATTTCTCTAGGAGAATATACGTTCGTGCCGAGCATACGGGGCGTGCTCCAAGGCGCACGGAAGCGTATTCACAAATTAAGAAAATTATCAAGTAAGCAATTGTCCAGCCGATACTAGACAGTAATCACCAAGCCGATGTTGAATTATGTTAACGTCGAAGTTATTTTAAGGAACTGGTAGTTGATAATAACTTTCACTGAATTTATGTATATGAAATAAAAGTAGTATATTCTTGAATTAAAGTTACACTTGTAGACTTATACTTTAAGAGACTTAAAATTGTTAAGTACGAGCTAAGATTCAGAGTCGAAATGGAAATAGTAACGCGTAGCACTATGCGGAGTGCTGGCGGTGGACGTCTAGTCCAGGAGACGGCGGAGGTAGAACTGATGTTCCGAGCCGCTGCTCGGAGCTCCTCTGGTACGTCGAGGAGTGGGGGTCGCTGCTTGCGCGCGCTCGGTGCGGCGGAGAGTGGGGCTGCCTACGTCAGAGGTACGGGGCGCCGGCGTAGGCGTCGAGACGGCGGCCGGGAAAGTGAAGCAGGTATACAAGGGTTGAAAGGGTCGTGAAGGGTAGGCGAGCGCAAGATAAGTTAAATTTTGTGTAATGGTAAGGGATCTTAAAAGGGTAGGCGAGAGGAAAAGTGCAAGTGGAGATCTATGTATCGATAAGGGATCTTAAAAGGGTAGGCGAGAGGAAAAGTGCAAGTGGAGATCTATGTATCGATAAGGGATCTTAAAAGGGTTAGCGAGAGGAAAAGTGGTTGTACGGAAGAACGGCGACAGGCTGGCGCGACGGGTTGGCGCCAGTACTATGTTTGACTTAAGGTGTATTATGCGCGGTGCTATGCATGCGAATCGGTATAGTTGTTATTACTTAATTGTCTACCGGCTAACCTATGCTTATCGGCTATTCGTATATAAAGTCTTACATGATAATTTACACGCTACGCAATACGTCGCGAGACGTAACACCTCCCCCCCTCGGAAAAGAAAAATGATGTAGTCATTTTTCGTCTTCGTCGTCCGAGAAGAGGTTTGGCTTCTTGGATCGTTTATATGTGACATATTTGCTAGTGGGTTTGACGTGTACTTCGAAAGAGTCTTTACTATTGGTGAGGGGTTCACTTAGGGTGGGCTTGTCTATGTCGATGCATTCTAAGGGGCTCACTTGGGTGTTCACTTCACTTAGTTCACTATGATTGTTTTTGCCTTTTAAGTAGAGGCAGAAGTGTGTGAGCGTGCTCCAAGTTGCCGCCAGGAGTTGTAGACTGCAACCGTATGCGGCGTGGAGCGCGATGCCGTTCAAGACGGTGTTGATTGCCGCCTTGATGCAACGAATTACCAGGTAGATGCCCATTAGTCCCGCCATGACGGAACCGAACTCCATGAACCCATTCCATATCTTTTTCCCTGTCGATTCGGCGATCCGTTCCAGCGTCGTTTCGTCTAGGAGATTGTATAGTTTTACTGAATCGGCCGCGAAGGCTCGGCCGGAGGCTCCTTGTGCCAGGGCGTTGATGACCGCTGCTTTCTCCGCCGGAAACATTATGTGATCGTTTAGTTTCTGTATATCTTCTTGCGTGTAGATTCCGCCGTTTGCTAAGTTAGCGGGGTTGGTGTATCTCCAAGCGGCTTCGGTTAGTGGTTGGAGTGGCGGTGGTGGTATGCTTTCCACCGGTCGTGGCGTCATTCGGAACCACGTCCCGTGGATTTTGAATGCCGGCGAGATCAATTCGTTGCACTCTCTCTTGGTTCCCGTTTTTACTAGGATTCTCGTCCTCGGGGTTAGGAAAAAGGATTGATTTTGATATTGTACCGGCAATTCGTCGAAGCAATCCGTAGTTTTCCGGAGTGAGCATTGTACCGGGATGCATTTTATCACGTGAATAGCCTCGCCTGACTGGATAGCCATGAATCCTGGTTCTTTCACCAGGGTAGTGGCGACCTCTGCCGGCGCTATGTGAATCAGCGAGATTACGTTTCTTAGGACTTGTTGTTCCAAGCGGCATTTCTGTCTCGTGATGTCGCGGTAGAGCGACAAAATTTGTGACCTTATGTGCTTCTCCATATATACGAATTTGGTATTTACGTACGTGAAGATGTCTAGGTTGTTAACGTTTTTCTTCTGTGCTGCCTTAAATCTGCCGTCTTTTCGGGTGTCCACGATAAGGAGTTTGGGGTGCTCCGTTTTCGTGAGTGTGTAGCCGCAGATCTGGGCGTGGCCGGTGCTGGTGAGTGCGAAGGCTGTGTCACCCGAAGTGACGGTGTAAACCGCCATGTTGGAGGATTTGGTTCCAACCTTCGTGGCCTTGCCTTCGTATAATACGTTGTATTGTTTTAGGTGGCAGCTGTCGTCTGGGAGGCTGTTCCAGTATGAGAACCCGTCCTCTGGGTCCATGCAATATTCCCTGTTGAGAGGGCAATGGTGTCCCGAGGGTAGGAAGACTTCTCCCGAGGAGAGTTTTACTGCCGAGTTGAAACTTTTGAGTGTTATTCTTACTACTGCTTGTACCACGACTCCTGTCCACGTGCCGAAGGGATCGCTGTACGTTGTGCCGCTGCAGGTTCCGTCCTGGAGGATTTCCCCAGCCAGCGTCAGGCTTCGAGTTGTTGTGCTGTTCCGGACCAGACCTGCGATCTGCCCCGTTGGTGGGAGCATGAGTGTCCCCGAATCTTGCATCGTCCGGCATATGTCCTGTGGTGTGTTCAGTATGTATTGTTGCCTTCCATTGTTGACAACGGAGGTGTGCGAGTGCATGCCACAATGATATATAGTGCGGTCGACTTCGACCTTGCACTGTATTGTTCGAGTTTCGTCGAAATCCACCAGCTGGAGGAGCTGCACCTCTGTATTTTCGACATGTGGTTTGGCGTCGGTACCCTCGCATTTGGGCTTATCGACCGTGGAGAACGTGGTGACGTTGAGCGTGGTGCCGCTGCAGTCGTACCCGATGAGCGCAGTGGATGTTCGGAAGATGGCGAAGACTGCCAGAGTGGCCACGTAGTTCCTCATGCTGTTGTTGGATGGCGACTGTGCCTGGATCATCTCCTGCACCGTCTTATATCGCTGCGGTTGGGTGGGGGCCTCGCGGGCGGGGTAGGGGTTGATAAGGGTGCAGCCGACGCTGCTTACATGTACGGGTGGTTTGGGCGCGTGTTTCAGCTTATCTGAGTGTACCACGCGGGAGCCGGTCTTAAAACTAATTCTTACATTTTGATTGTTTAAGCATTCTAGTACGGTATACGGTCCGGTATATTCGTCGTCGAATTTCCCCTTCCGAGGTTCCTTTAATAGGAAGACCTTGTCTCCGACAGCGAAGGTTCGGACATTCGTTCGCCTATCGTAAAACCTTTTCGATCTTGCCTTCGCCATGGTCAGGTTCTCTCTTGCCTTCTGGGTGGTGCCCGATAGTTTTTCCTGCAGGCTTTCTAAATAGTGCGCGTACGATTCGTCGGTCGAGTCGTGGGCCGCGCTGTTTGCGGATGGTGTACGAGCCATGGTGCCGAACACGAGTTCATGGGGGGTGAATAGGGTACCTTCGTGCACACTAGTATTATACGCGAATGTTGCGAATGGGAGCCACTCGTCCCAGTCGTTATTTTTCACGTATTGTTTTAAGTACTCTGTGAGCACGTGGTGAGACCGCTCGATAGAGCCGTTGCTTTGTGGCCTAAACGCGGTGGTTTTGAATTGGGTTATTTTGAAACGTTTAGCGACGTTCCTCATCAGAGAACTCAGAAAGTTCGTCCCCTGGTCGGTCAGGATTCCTTTGGGGGCGCCGAACCGGCAGATAAAATGTTTTGTGAATGCGTCGGCTATCTCTATCGCGCTAGTGTTTGCAAGGGGGATCGCGAGGGAGTATTTCGTGAGGAGGTCCTGGATGGTAAGGATGTAAGAGAAGTTGTTTAATGATGTAGGGAGTGGGCCTACAATGTCCATGGAAATCTTCTCGAAGGCTTTCCCGGGAGTGTCGGTGATCGTCATTGGTTGCCTGGTTTTCACGCGCGTTAGTTTCTTCTTTTGGCAGTGATTGCAGGCATTGACGAATTCCTGGACTTCGCGTTTCAGCGCGGGCCAAAAGTATTTTTCCCTGATGCGTCTGTACGTTTTAGTCACCCCTTTGTGTCCCGCGAAAGCGGAGCAGTGATTTTCCGTGATAATTTCTAGTCGTTCGCTCGCGGGCGGAATTTTTACGTTATGCCCGCACGCGAAGATCTGCGCGTCCGTCGTGGAAAATAGGTTGATCAAGGTTTTATAGATGAATGTCCAGTTTACGTCGTCTAGGGAAGTTTTTGAAAGGCTTACAGAATCCAATTGGAGTTCTGTTACGACGTCTAGGAGTGATCTCAGGGTCTCCACTACCCCTTCGGAATTGGTTGTGTGGAGTTGCGTGTCTTTTATAGGGAGTAGGATTAATCTTTTGTTCCCGTGGTTTAGTACTCGAGCCCGAAATAAAGTGAGACCGGGGATACGTTGGAATTTACCTATGGTAAAAACTTCGACTGCTCCTTCGTCTATCGGGTGACCGTCCGCTGTTACAAATATTGCCAGGTTATCGTTTCTCATGGACAACCTGTCCCGTGTATGTATGATGGTGCGTCTGTTATTTGTGTATTGGGCGTTGTGATCGTCGAAAATTTGGTCGTCCGGGGATGAAGAGGAATCGGAATCTTCGTTCGCGGAGGAAGGTGCAGGAGGAGGGAAGTCGAGGGTCGATTGTGTGGGAACCGTTGAGGTTGTAGGTTGACGAGGTCCAGATGGTGTAGGGGGGTGTCGGGACTGTGGTCGTGTTATCTCTGTGGAATTTGTCGGCGGCTCGTTCGGTGTCTGTCGACTGTTTTTACGACGAATGGTCCCGACTTGTTTAGATGGGGTCGGTTTGGTTGTGATAAGGGGATCTGGTACGGGATTGCGCGACAGGGCGTCTGCATTCAGATTAGTCTTCCCGGTTTTGTAAACGATCTTGTAATCGAACTCGGCTAGTTTAAGGCGCCAGCGGAGCAATCGCGACGTCGGATCTTTAACGTTATTCATCCAGACCAGGGGCTGGTGGTCCGTGACGAGATTGAATTTATGGCCGTAGATATATGGCCGGAAATACTGTGTACAGTATATTATCGCCAAACATTCCTTCTCGATAGTCGAGTAATTCAATTCTGCGCCGTGTAACAGCCTGGAAGCGTAGGCTATCGGGCGGTCTTTGCTGGGAGGGCCCTGACTCAATACTCCACCTATCGCGTAACCTGAGGCGTCTGTGGTTACGTTGAATTCTTTTGTGAAGTCGGGGTATTGCAACAGAGGTTCGGTAGTGAGTAATTCGCGGAGAACGCAGAAGGCGTTCTCTTGTTCTCGATTCCATACGAATGGTTTATCTTTCTTCAACAGGGTTGTCAAAGGTTTTGTTATATGCGAGAATTTAGGGATAAATCGACGGTAATAACCTGATAGTCCCAGGAACTCGCGCAGGCTTCGGATATTCTGGGGGCGCGGAAATTCTTTTACAGCCTGGATTTTTAAAGGACACGGTTTCACGCCGCTTTCACCGATAATGTGTCCTAGGTATGCTACTTCTTTGTGCAAAAAGCCGCATTTCGAAGGCTGTAACTTCAAGTTCGCGTTGCGTAGGCGTCGGGCCAACTTGTCGAATTTCGCCCTATGTTCCGAAAGGCTGCGGGAGTATATGACGATGTCGTCTAGATAGACGAACAGTTCCGTTCCCTGCAGGCCTGAGAGAACGCTGTCCATGAGGCGCTGAAACGTCGCGGGAGCGTTACGGAGGCCGAATGGCATACGTTTAAACTCGTAATGTCCGAACGGTGTTGAGAACGCGGTTTTCTGCGCGTCTTCCGGGTCCATGCCGATTTGGTGGAACCCATTGGCCAGATCGAACACGCTGAAGTACTTAGCGCTACCGAGCTGGTCGAGTATTTCCAGGATGCTCGGGAGGGGGTATGCGTCTGGGACCGATTTTTCATTTAGCGCACGGAAATCGATCACCATACGCCAACGTTTATTGCCGTTAGCGTCGGCCTTCTTGGGGACGATCCATAAGGGGCTATTGTACGGAGACTTGGATGGCTCTACTATCCTTTGTTCGAGAAGTTCCTTCATTTGCCTGTCGATTTCCTCCTTATGAATCGGTGGGTAACGATACTGCTTGACGTGCACGGGTATCGGATCGGTGGTAACGATTTTGTGTTTAACCTCGCTGGTTTGTCCGAGGTGTTCCCCGGGGAGATGGAAGATATCGTGATATTCCCGTAAGATGTCTTCAACGCTCTCTCTTTCCTCGCTACTGAGGTGGTTGGTGCTAATTATGCCCATTATCTCCTCGTAGCGGGAGGCAGAGAGGTGCGAGAGGTTGAAGATTGATTTAGTATATTTTGACTTTGAATTGCGGCCTTCTTTCGGCGCGGAGGTGGTACTTGGAACTGGTACGTTAGGTTCTGGCAGGGTATCTGTTATCTCTTCCACCTCCTCCAGCTCCATGATCGGCATGGGGAGGTCGATTGCTTTATCCGTAGTGTTTACGCAATTGATACGGATTTTCCCGCCGGATATGCGCGCCAAACAATGAGGTATTAACACTCCCGGTGCTATCTCGCGACGGCTGAGATAACCGGACTTCGGGCCAGTGGCGCTTATCGCAATGCAAGCTGACTCTCGTGGCCCTATCTTAATACGGTCCTTGGTCACGAACGGGAACTCGTTATCGTGCCAAGACAATTTATTGTGCTTGTATGAGATCTCGGCGCCCTGTGAGAGGAACGCCGAGCCTATGATTCCGTCCGCGGGGATGGGAAAAGTATCGCTGACTACGTGGAATTCGACTTCTACTGTCGCGATCGTTAAGATGGTGGATCCCATGGTCGAAACTGCGCCCTCCGTGATTCCCGTGATTTTTAACGTATTGAGGGTGTCTATGATCACGTCCGGTTTAAGCAGAGTCGCCTTTATAATGTTGGGCTCTGCTCCGGTGTCTATCATAACTCTTGTTATCTTGACGGTTTCCGGGGGCTCTATCAAGACGTGGGGTACGGCGGTATCGGGTCTTAGTGCGATTCGGGAGACTCGTTGTGCTCCAGATCCTCTTGATCTGGTTGCTGGGCGATCGCGCGGACGGTTCTCGATCTTCGCGGGTCCTCCCGACGGCCGTTCGATTGGGTCGGGAGGTTCTGCCCGTTTCCCGACATTTGTTCTCGCGCTCGGTTGTTAAATTCTCGTTTCCTACACTCGTGGATATCGTGACCCAGATTTTTACAGTAAGTGCATTGTTTATCTACGCGCGAGGCATTGTATGTTGGTCTAGTTGGCTCGATGCGGTGAGGAGTCGAGCGATAATCGTCTTGGTGTCGCGGCGCGGCGCGTGTGGAGAAGTCGCGCCTGGGTTCGTAGTTATTAGTCGGCGCGCGTCTGTTTGTTGGTGCATACGTGACATCACGGTATAGTGGTCTCGGAGGCTCGTACCTTTGATATGATTGATTACGTTGGAATCCCGCGCGATACGGCGACGGCGAGCGATAACGCCTTTCCGGTACGTTAGATTGCGGTTCGGAGAATCGAACTTCTCGCGGGTTGTATGATTGTCTGTCTGCCTCCGCTTCCTTGTAGCACGCGATCGCGGTGTCGAATAATTTTTGGAGCGGGTATGATTCTAGGTGCCGGATCATATATTTTAATGTAGGGATTACGCCTCGGAGGAAGCTCCTCCTTGTTAAGTCGTCTATGTCGGCGAGGTCTGGGTGCGCGTGGTTGCAATCGATTATTGCCGAACGAAGGTCTTTAGTGCGGCCGATAAAATCCAGGATGTGTTCCGTTGGCCTCATTTTGATGTTGGCCATCTCTCCGCGATAGTGGTCGATGGTATCGGAGGGTCCGAACACGTCTTTCAACCGGTTGCAAATGTCCGCGACTGTTAAAATATTCATGTCCTCGATGGCGGTATACGCGCGTCCTTGCAATTTGTTCACGATTAGTTTGGCCAACGTTTGTTCTGAACGGCTGGGTACTAGGTCGCGGGCCCGGCGGCAAGCTCGCGTAAATCTCCAGACGGGGAGATTCGTGCCGTCGAATTCGGGGACGGTGTTGCACGCGGCATGCATGGTGATATTCGTCATTTCCGTGTTCATTTCGGTTCGCGCGACCCTGGCTTGGGAAAAGGGGCGACGCGTGTCGGCGTCGTCGTCGGTGGCGAAATCCGATGCTTCGATCACGGTATTGTCGAGTGGGGAACCGTGACGGATTTTCAATGCCTCGACCTCTTGTGCTAGCGCGGCGTTCTGTCTTTGAAGGAGCTCGCGGTCCTTATCGAATCTTTCTCTCGCGTTGTCGAAATCGATAGTGAGTTTCAACTTCTTTTCTTCGAATTTAGTTATTTGGTTACGTAATCTAGCTTCTTCTGCTCTTAATTGAGCCTCATATTCGCACAACTGTTCTTGGGATTTCGCGGAGGGGGCAGGCCCTTGGGAGCGCGTGTTTCCTGCGGGGGTGGCCATCGTGGTGATTGCTCAGTATCCCACCGCTGCCACCAATTTGTTACGTCCCGGGGATCGGAAATCGCGTTGACTAGTGAACGCGTCGAATTCCACGGAGTTTAAACGTAAATTGCAATCTTTTCGTTCACGCGGCGCGGGGCGTCCGCGTCTAACTGGGATAACCACGAGGCGCTTGCAGGCGATTCACAATTCAGCACTCACCGGGCGGGGTATTCTAATCGGCACGCTGTTAGTACGTCGTGCGAGGATGAAGTAGACTAGTCGTCTCGGGTCGGCTTCGGGGATCTTGGCGACGTCGAGGATAGAAGCCGGAACGTCGAGTGGCCTTGGCGTTGTCCAGGGAGTCTGGGCAGCTTGCAGCAGCTGTCGTAGACGGGCTTCTATGACGGCGTTAACCGTGAGTGCAGGATCACGTGAGTGTTGCGGGCGTTCCGCGTGGGATCGGCGTAGCTTCCTCAATTGATAAGACCGACCGGCGTGTTTCGGCATGGACGTTAATACAAGCGTGAGGCTAATGCAACGTGCAAATAGTGGCAATGGTACGACTCTCTACTAGTGCGGCGCTTACGGGGCGAGCGTCCAACACACACTGGTAGAAAGGGCTATTTCTCTAGGAGAATATACGTTCGTGCCGAGCATACGGGGCGTGCTCCAAGGCGCACGGAAGCGTATTCACAAATTAAGAAAATTATCAAGTAAGCAATTGTCCAGCCGATACTAGACAGTAATCACCAAGCCGATGTTGAATTATGTTAACGTCGAAGTTATTTTAAGGAACTGGTAGTTGATAATAACTTTCACTGAATTTATGTATATGAAATAAAAGTAGTATATTCTTGAATTAAAGTTACACTTGTAGACTTATACTTTAAGAGACTTAAAATTGTTAAGTACGAGCTAAGATTCAGAGTCGAAATGGAAATAGTAACGCGTAGCACTATGCGGAGTGCTGGCGGTGGACGTCTAGTCCAGGAGACGGCGGAGGTAGAACTGATGTTCCGAGCCGCTGCTCGGAGCTCCTCTGGTACGTCGAGGAGTGGGGGTCGCTGCTTGCGCGCGCTCGGTGCGGCGGAGAGTGGGGCTGCCTACGTCAGAGGTACGGGGCGCCGGCGTAGGCGTCGAGACGGCGGCCGGGAAAGTGAAGCAGGTATACAAGGGTTGAAAGGGTCGTGAAGGGTAGGCGAGCGCAAGATAAGTTAAATTTTGTGTAATGGTAAGGGATCTTAAAAGGGTAGGCGAGAGGAAAAGTGCAAGTGGAGATCTATGTATCGATAAGGGATCTTAAAAGGGTAGGCGAGAGGAAAAGTGCAAGTGGAGATCTATGTATCGATAAGGGATCTTAAAAGGGTTAGCGAGAGGAAAAGTGGTTGTACGGAAGAACGGCGACAGGCTGGCGCGACGGGTTGGCGCCAGTACTATGTTTGACTTAAGGTGTATTATGCGCGGTGCTATGCATGCGAATCGGTATAGTTGTTATTACTTAATTGTCTACCGGCTAACCTATGCTTATCGGCTATTCGTATATAAAGTCTTACATGATAATTTACACGCTACGCAATACGTCGCGAGACGTATCAATTTCGTATGAATCTGAAGTTAAATTGTTCATTTCGCATGAATTTGAAGCGAAATCGATTATTTAAAGTCGTTATTTCGCACGGATTTGAAGCGAAATCGGTTGTTTCGCATGATATTGAAGCTAAATCGTACGTTTCGCGTTGATTTAAAGCTAATTCGTGTATTTCGCATGAATCTGAAGCTAAATTGTCCATTTCGCATGAATTTGAAGCTAAATCGTTTGTTTAAAATCGCTATTTCGCACGAATTCGAAGCGAAATCGTGTATATCGCATGATATTGGAGCTAAATCGTATGTTTCGCGTTGATTTAAAGCTGATTCGTGTATTTCGCATGAATCTGAAGCTAAACTGTTCATTTCGCATCAATTTGAAGCTAAATCGTTTGTTTAAAATCGCTATTTCGCACGAATTTGAAGCGAAATCGTGTATATCGCATCATATTGAAGCTAAATCGTATGTTTCGCGTGAATTTGAAGCTGATTCGTGTATTTCGCGTAAATCTGAAGCTAAATTGTTCATTTCGCATCAATTTGAAGCTAAATCGTTTGTTTAAAATCGCTATTTCGCACGAATTTGAAGCGAAATCGTGTATGTCGCCTGATATTGGAGCTAGATAGTATGTTTCGCGTAGATTTAAAGCTAATTCGTGTATTTCGTATGAATCTGAAGTTAAATTGTTCATTTCGCATGAATTTGAAGCGAAATCGATTATTTAAAATCGTTATTTCGCACGAATTTGAAGCGAAATCGTATGTTTCGCATGATATTGAAGCTAAATCGTATGTTTCGTGTTGATTTAAAGCTGATTCGTGTATTTCGCATGAATCTGAAGCTAAATTGTTCATTTCGCATGAATTTGAAGCTAAATCGTTTGTTTAAAATCGCTATTTCGCACGAATTCGAAGCGAAATCGTGTGTTTCGCATGATATTGAATCTAAATCGTATGATTCGCGTTGATTTAAAGCTAATTCGTGTATTTCGTATGAATCTGAAGTTAAATTGATCATTTCGCATGAATTTGAAGCGAAATCGATTATTTAAAAACACTATTTCGCACGAATTTGAAGCGAGATCGTGTATATCGCCTGATATTGGAGCTAGATCGTATGTTTCGCGTTGATTTAAAGCTAATTCGTGTATTTCGTATGAATCTGAAGTTAAATTGTTCATTTCGCATGAATTTGAAGCGAAATCGATTATTTAAAATCGTTATTTCGCACGAATTTGAAGCGAAATCGTGTGTTTCGCATGATATTTAAGCTAAATCGTATGTTTCGTGTTGATTTAAAGCTGATTCGTGTATTTCGCATGAATCTGAAGCTAAATTGTTCATTTCGCATGAATTTGAAGCTAAATCGTTTGTTTAAAATCGCTATTTCGCACGAATTCGAAGCGAAATCGTGTATATCGTATGGTATTGGAGCTAAATCGTATGTTTCGCGTTGATTTAAAGCTGATTCGTGTATTTCGCATGAATCTGAAGCTAAATTGTTCATATCGCATGAATTTGAATCTAAATCGTTTGTTTAAAATCGCTATTTCGCACGAATTCAAAGCGAAATCGTGTATATCGCATGATATTGGAGCTAAATCGTATGTTTCGCGTTGAGTTAAAGCTAATTCGTGTATTTCGCATGAATCTGAAGCTACATTTTTCATTTCGCATCAATTTGAAGCTAACTCGTTTGTTTAAAAACGCTATTTCGCACGAATTTGAAGCGAAATCGTGTATATCGCATGATATTGAATCTAAATCGTATGTTTCGCGTTGATTTAAAGCTAATTCATGTATTTCGTATGAATCTGAAGTTAAATTGTTCATTTCGCATGAATTTGAAGCGAAATCGATTATTTAAAATCGTTATTTCGCACGGATTTGAAGCGAAATCGTGTGTTTCGCATGATATTGAAGCTAAATCGTATGTTTCGCGTTGAGTTAAAGCTAATTCGTGTATTTCGCATGAATCTGAAGCTACATTTTTCATTTCGCATCAATTTGAAGCTAAATCGTTTGTTTAAAAACGCTATTTCGCACGAATTTGAAGCGAAATCGTGTATATCGCATGATATTGAATCTAAATCGTATGTTTCGCGTTGATTTAAAGCTAATTCATGTATTTCGTATGAATCTGAAGTTAAATTGTTCATTTCGCATGAATTTGAAGCGAAATCGATTATTTAAAATCGTTATTTCGCACGGATTTGAAGCGAAATCGTGTGTTTCGCATGATATTGAAGCTAAATCGTATGTTTCGCGTTGATTTAAAGCTAATTCGTGTATTTCGCATGAATCTGAAGCTAAATTGTCCATTTCGCATGAATTTGAAGCTAAATCGTTTGTTTAAAATCGCTATTTCGCACGAATTCGAAGCGAAATCGTGTATATCGCATGATATTGGAGCTAAATCGTATGTTTCGCGTTGATTTAAAGCTGATTCGTGTATTTCGCATGAATCTGAAGCTAAATTGTTCATATCGCATGAATTTGAATCTAAATCGTTTGTTTAAAATCGCTATTTCGCACGAATTTGAAGCGAAATCGTGTGTTTCGCATGATATTGGAGCTAAATCGTATGTTTCGCGTTGATTTAAAGCTGATTCGTGTATTTCGCATGAATCTGAAGCTAAATTGTTCATATCGCATGAATTTGAATCTAAATCGTTTGTTTAAAATCGCTATTTCGCACGAATTTGAAGCGAAATAGTGTGTTTCGCATGATATTGGAGCTAAATCGTATGTTTCGCGTTGATTTAAAGCTGATTCGTGTATTTCGCATGAATCTGAAGCTAAATTGTTCATTTCGCATGAATTTGAAGCTAAATCGTTTGTTTAAAATCGCTATTTCGCACGAATTCAAAGCGAAATCGTGTATATCGCATGATATTGGAGCTAAATCGTATGTTTCGCGTTGATTTAAAGCTGATTCGTGTATTTCGCATGAATCTGAAGCTAAATTGTTCATATCGCATGAATTTGTAGCTAAATCGTTTGTTTAAAATCGCTATTTCGCACGAATTTGAAGCGAAATCGTGTGTTTCGCATTATATTGGAGCTAAATCGTATGTTTCGCGTTGGTTTAAAGCTGATTCGTGTATTTCGCATGAATCTGAAGCTAAATTGTTCATATCGCATCAATTTGAAGCTAAATCGTTTGTTTAAAATCGCTATTTCGCACGAATTCGGAGCGAAATCGTGTATATCGCATGATATTGGAGCTAAATCGTATGTGTCGCGTTGATTTAAAGCTGATTCGTGTATTTCGCATGAATCTGAAGCTAAATTGTTCATATCGCATGAATTTGAAGCTAAATCGTTTGTTAAAAACCGCTATTTCGCACGAATTTGAAGCGAAATCGTGTGTTTCGCATGATATTGGAGCTAAATCGTATGTTTCGCGTTGATTTAAGGCTAATTCGTGTATTTCGTATGAATCTGAAGCTAAATTGTTCATTTCGCATGAATTTGAAGCTAAATCGTTTGTTAAAAACCGCTATTTCGCACGAATTTCAATCGAAATCGTGTATATCGCATGATATTGGAGCTAAATCGTATGTTTCGCGTTGATTTAAAGCTAATTCGTGTATTTCGTATGAATCTGAAGTTAAATTGTTCATTTCGCATGAATTTGAAGCGAAATCGATTATTTAAAATCGTTATTTCGCACGAATTTGAAGCAAAATCGTGTGTTTCGTATGATATTGAAGCTAAATCGTATGTTTCGTGTTGATCTAAAGCTGATTCGTGTATTTCGCATGAATCTGAAGCTAAATTGTTCATTTCGCATGAATTTGAAGCTAAATCGTTTGTTTAAAATTGCTATTTCGCACGAATTCGAAGCGAAATCGTGTATATCGCATCATATTGAAGCTAAATCGTATGTTTCGCGTGAATTTGAAGCTGATTCGTGTATTTCGCGTAAATCTGAAGCTAAATTGTTCATTTCGCATCAATCTGAAGCTAAATCGTTTGTTTAAAATCGCTATTTCGCACGAATTTGAAGCGAAATAGTGTATATCGCATGATATTGAATCTAAATCGTATGTTTCGCGTTGATTTAAAGCTAATTCGTGTATTTCGTATGAATCTGAAGTTAAATTGTTCATTTCGCATGAATTTGAAGCGAAATCGATTATTTAAAAACACTATTTCGCACGAATTCGAAGCGAAATCGCGTATATCGCATGATATTGGAGCTAAATCGTATGTTTCGCGTTGATTTAAAGCTGATTCGTGTATTTCGCATGAATCTGAAGCTAAATTGTTCATATCGCATGAATTTGAATCTAAATCGTTTGTTTAAAATCGCTATTTCGCACGAATTTGAAGCGAAATCGTGTGTTTCGCATGATATTGGAGCTAAATCGTATGTTTCGCGTTGATTTAAAGCTGATTCGTGTATTTCGCATGAATCTGAAGCTAAATTGTTCATTTCGCATGAATTTGAAGCTAAATCGTTTGTTTAAAATCGCTATTTCGCACGAATTCAAAGCGAAATCGTGTATATCGCATGATATTGGAGCTAAATCGTATGTTTCGCGTTGATTTAAAGCTGATTCGTGTATTTCGCATGAATCTGAAGCTAAATTGTTCATATCGCATGAATTTGTAGCTAAATCGTTTGTTTAAAATCGCTATTTCGCACGAATTTGAAGCGAAATAGTGTATATCGCATGATATTGAATCTAAATCGTATGTTTCGCGTTGATTTAAAGCTAATTCGTGTATTTCGTATGAATCTGAAGTTAAATTGTTCATTTCGCATGAATTTGAAGCTAAATCGTTTGTTTAAAATCGCTATTTCGCACGAATTTGAAGCGAAATCGTGTATATCGCATCATATTGAAGCTAAATCGTATGTTTCGCGTGAATTTGAAGCTGATTCGTGTATTTCGCGTAAATCTGAAGCTAAATTGTTCATTTCGCATCAATTTGAAGCTAAATCGTTTGTTTAAAATCGCTATTTCGCACGGATTTGAAGCGAAATAGTGTATATCGCATGATATTGGAGCTAAATCGTATGTTTCGTGTTGATTTAAAGCTGATTCGTGTATTTCGCATGAATCTGAAGCTAAATTGTTCATTTCGCATGAATTTGAAGCTAAATCGTTTGTTTAAAATCGCTATTTCGCACGAATTCGAAGCGAAATCGTGTGTTTCGCATGATATTGGAGCTAAATCGTATGTTTCGCGTTGATTTAAAGCTGATTCGTGTATTTCGCATGAATCTGAAGCTAAATTGTTCATATCGCATGAATTTGAAGCTAAATCGTTTGTTAAAAACCGCTATTTCGCACGAATTTGAAGCGAAATCGTGTGTTTCGCATGATATTGGAGCTAAATCGTATGTTTCGCGTTGATTTAAGGCTAATTCGTGTATTTCGTATGAATCTGAAGCTAAATTGTTCATTTCGCATGAATTTGAAGCTAAATCGTTTGTTAAAAACCGCTATTTCGCACGAATTTCAATCGAAATCGTGTATATCGCATGATATTGGAGCTAAATCGTATGTTTCGCGTTGATTTAAAGCTAATTCGTGTATTTCGTATGAATCTGAAGTTAAATTGTTCATTTCGCATGAATTTGAAGCGAAATCGATTATTTAAAATCGTTATTTCGCACGAATTTGAAGCAAAATCGTGTGTTTCGTATGATATTGAAGCTAAATCGTATGTTTCGTGTTGATCTAAAGCTGATACGTGTATTTCGCATGAATCCGAAACTAAATTGTTCATTTCGCATAGATTTGAAGCTAAATAGTTTGTTAAAAATCGCTATTTCGGACGAATTTGAAGCGAAATCGTGTGTTTCGCATGATATTGGAGCTGAATCGTATGTTTCGCGTTGATTTATGGCTAATTCGTGTATTTCGTATGAATCTGAAGCTAAATTGTCCACTTCGCATGAATTTGAAGCTAAATCGTTTGTTTAAAATCGCTATTTCGCACGAATTCTACGCGAAATCGTGTGTTTCGCATGATATTCAAGCTAAATCGTATGTTTCGCGTGAATTTGAAGCTGATACGTGTATTTCGCATGAATCTGAAGCTAAACTGTTCATTTCGCATGAATTTGAAGCGAAATCGATTATTTAAAATCGTTATTTCGCATGAATCTGAAGCTAAATTGTTCATTTCGCATAAATTTGAAGCTAAATCGTTTGTTAAAAACCGCTATTTCGCACGAATTTGAAGCGAAATCGTGTGTTTCGCATGATATTGGAGCTAAATCGTATGTTTCGCGTTGATTTAAGGCTAATTCGTGTATTTCGTATGAATCTGAAGCTAAATTGTTCATTTCGCATGAATTTGAAGCTAAATCGTTTGTTAAAAACGCTATTTCGCACGAATTTCAATCGAAATCGTGTATATCGCATGATATTGGAGCTAAATCGTATGTTTCGCGTTGATTTAAAGCTAATTCGTGTATTTCGTATGAATCTGAAGTTAAATTGTTCATTTCGCATGAATTTGAAGCGAAATCGATTATTTAAAATCGTTATTTCGCATGAATCTGAAGCTAAATTGTTCATATCGCATGAATTTGTAGCTAAATCGTTTGTTTAAAATCGCTATTTCGCACGAATTTGAAGCGAAATAGTGTATATCGCATGATATTGAATCTAAATCGTATGTTTCGCGTTGATTTAAAGCTAATTCGTGTATTTCGTATGAATCTGAAGTTAAATTGTTCATTTCGCATGAATTTGAAGCGAAATCGATTATTTAAAAACACTATTTCGCACGAATTCGAAGCGAAATCGTGTATATCGCATGATATTGGAGCTAAATCGTATGTTTCGCGTTGATTTAAAGCTGATTCGTGTATTTCGCATGAATCTGAAGCTAAATTGTTCATATCGCATGAATTTGAGTCTAAATCGTTTGTTTAAAATCGCTATTTCGCACGAATTTGAAGCGAAATCGTGTGTTTCGCATGATATTGGAGCTAAATCGTATGTTTCGCGTTGATTTAAAGCTGATTCGTGTATTTCGCATGAATCTGAAGCTAAATTGTTCATATCGCATGAATTTGAATCTAAATCGTTTGTTTAAAATCGCTATTTCGCACGAATTTGAAGCGAAATAGTGTATATCGCATGATATTGAATCTAAATCGTATGTTTCGCGTTGATTTAAAGCTAATTCGTGTATTTCGTATGAATCTGAAGCTAAATTGTTCATTTCGCATGAATTTGAAGCTAATCGTTTGTTTAAAATCGCTATTTCGCACGAATTCAAAGCGAAATCGTGTATATCGCATGATATTGGAGCTAAATCGTATGTTTCGCGTTGATTTAAAGCTGATTCGTGTATTTCGCATGAATCTGAAGCTAAATTGTTCATATCGCATGAATTTGTAGCTAAATCGTTTGTTTAAAATCGCTATTTCGCACGAATTTGTAGCGAAATCGTGTGTTTCGCATGATATTGGAGCTAAATCGTATGTTTCGCGTTGATTTAAGGCTAATTCGTGTATTTTGTATGAATCTGAAGCTAAATTGTTCATTTCGCATCAATTTGAAGCTAAATCGTTTGTTTAAAATCGCTATTTCGCACGAATTTGAAGCGAAATCGTGTATATCGCATCATATTGAAGCTAAATCGTATGTTTCGCGTGAATTTGAAGCTGATTCGTGTATTTCGCGTAAATCTGAAGCTAAATTGTTCATTTCGCATCAATTTGAAGCTAAATCGTTTGTTTAAAATCGCTATTTCGCACGGATTTGAAGCGAAATAGTGTATATCGCATGATATTGGAGCTAAATCGTATGTTTCGCGTTGATTAAAGCTGATTCGTGTATTTCGCATGAATCTGAAGCTAAAGTGTTCATATCGCATGAATTTGAAGCTAAATCGTTTGTTAAAAACCGCTATTTCGCACGAATTTGAAGCGAAATCGTGTGTTTCGCATGATATTGGAGCTAAATCGTATGTTTCGCGTTGATTTAAGGCTAATTCGTGTATTTCGTATGAATCTGAAGCTAAATTGTTCATTTCGCATGAATTTGAAGCTAAATCGTTTGTTAAAAACCGCTATTTCGCACGAATTTCAATCGAAATCGTGTATATCGCATGATATTGGAGCTAAATCGTATGTTTCGCGTTGATTTAAAGCTAATTCGTGTATTTCGTATGAATCTGAAGTTAAATTGTTCATTTCGCATGAATTTGAAGCGAAATCGATTATTTTAAATCGTTATTTCGCACGAATTTGAAGCAAAATCGTGTGTTTCGCAAGATATTGAAGCTAAATCATATGTTTCGTGTTGATTTAAAGCTGATTCGTGTATTTCGCATGAATCTGAAGCTAAATTGTTCATTTCGCATCAATTTGAAGCTAAATCGTTTGTTTAAAAACGCTATTTCGCACGAATTTGAAGCGAAATCGTGTATATCGCATCATATTGAAGCTAAATCGTATGTTTCGCGTGAATTTGAAGCTGATTCGTGTATTTCGCGTAAATCTGAAGCTAAATTTTTCATTTCGCATCAATTTGAAGCTAAATCGTTTGTCTAAAATCGCTATTTCGCACGGATTTGAAGCGAAATAGTGTATATCGCATGATATTGGAGCTAAATCGTATGTTTCGTGTTGATTTAAAGCTGATTCGTGTATTTCGCATGAATCTGAAGCTAAATTGTTCATTTCGCATGAATTTGAAGCTGAATCGTTTGTTTAAAATCGCTATTTCGCACGAATTCGGAGCGAAATCATGTATATCGCATGATATTGGAGCTAAATCGTATGTTTCGTGTTGATTTAAAGCTGATTCGTGTATTTCGCATGAATCTGAAGCTAAATTGTTCATTTCGCATGAATTTGAAGCTAAATCGTTTGTTTAAAATCGCTATTTCGCACGAATTCGAAGCGAAATCGTGTATATCGCATGATATTGGAGCTAAATCGTATGTTTCGCGTTGATTTAAAGCTGATTCGTGTATTTCGCATGAATCTGAAGCTAAACTGTTCATTTCGCATCAATTTGAAGCTAAATCGTTTGTTTAAAATCGCTATTTCGCACGAATTTGAAGCGAAATCGTGTATATCGCATGATATTGGAGCTAAATCGTATGTTTCGCGTTGATTTAAAGCTGATTCGTGTATTTCGCATGAATCTGAAGTTAAATTGTTCATATCGAACGAATTTGTAGCTAAATCGTTTGTTTAAAATCGCTATTTCGCACGAATTTGAAGCGAAATCGTGTGTTTCGCATTATATTGGAGCTAAATCGTATGTTTCGCGTTGGTTTAAAGCTGATTCGTGTATTTCGCATGAATCTGAAGCTAAATTGTTCATTTCGCATGAATTTGAAGCTAAATCGTTTGTTTAAAATCGCTATTTCGCACGAATTCGAAGCGAAATCGTGTATATCGCATGATATTGGAGCTAAATCGTATGTTTCGCCTTGATTTAAAGCTGATTCGTGTATTTCGCATGAATCTGAAGCTAAACTGTTCATTTCGCATCAATTTGAAGCTAAATCGTTTGTTTAAAAACGCTATTTCGCACGAATTCAAAGCGAAATCGTGTATATCGCATGATATTGGAGCTAAATCGTATGTTTCGCGTTGATTTAAAGC